>NW_024742433.1:0-33444 GCF_018991925.1 Homarus americanus
TATCTGGGAGTGTCGCACGTGTACCTAGGAGGTCAGAGGTGCAGGGAATGTCAGTGGAGTACCTGGGAGGTCAGAGGTGTACCTGGGAGGTCAGAGGTGTACCTGGGAGTATCGGAGGTGTACCTGGGAGGTCATAGTGTACTTGGGACTGGTCAGAGGTGTACCTGGGAGTGTCACCGGTGTACCTGGGAGTGTCTGAGGTGTACCTTGGAGGTCAGAGGTGTGTGAGTGCCTAGGAGGTGCACTTGGGAGTGTCAGAGGTGCACCTTGGAGAGTCTGAGGTGTACCTGGGAGTGTCTGAGGTACCTGGCAGTTTCTGGAGGTGTACCTGGCAGTGTCTGAGGTGTAACTGGCAGTGTCACCGGTGTACCTGGGAGAGTCAGAGGTACCTGGGAGTGTCAGAGTGTACCTGGGAGTGTCAGTGTACCTGGGAGGTCAGAGGAATCTGGGAGTGTCGGACGTGTACCTGGGAGTGTCAGGAGGTGTACCTTAGAATGTCAGTGGAGTACCTGGGAGTGTCAGAGGTGTACCTGGGAGGTCAGAGGTGCACTTGGAGGTCAGAGGTGTACCTGGAGTGTCAGAGGTGCACTGGGAGTGTCGGAGGTGTACCTGGCAGGTCAGCAGTGTACCTGGGAGTGTCATAGATGTACCTGGGAGTGTCAGAGGTGTATCTGGGAGTGTCGGACGTACCTGGGAGTGTCAGAGGTGTACCAGGGAATGTCAGTGAGTACTTGGGAGTGTCAGAGGTGTACCTGGGAGTGTCAGAGGTACCTGGAGTGTCAGAGGTGTACCTGGGATGTCAGAGGTGTACCTGGGAGTGTCGGAGGTGTACCTGGAATGTGAGAAGTGTACCTGGGAGGCTGGAGGTGTACCTGGGAGTGTCGGAGGTGTACCTGTCAGTGTCAGCGGTGTACCTGGGAGTGTCAGGAGGTGTACCAAGGAATGTCAGTGGAGTACCTGGGAGGTCAGAGGTGTACCTGGGAGGTCAGAGGTGCACTGGAGGTCGAGGTGTACCTGGGAGGTCAAAGGTGTACCTGGGAGGCCAGAGGTGCACCTGGAGGCCAGAGGTGCACCTGGGAGGTCAGAGGTGTACCTGGGAGGCTCAGGAGGTGTACCTGGGAGTGTCGGAGGTGTACCTGGGAGTGTGAGAAGGGGCACTGGGAGTGTCAGAGGTGTACCTGGGAGGTCGGAGGTGACCTGGGAGTGTCAGAGGTGTAATTGGGAGGCCTGGGAGGTATCTGGGAGTGTCGCAAGTGTACCTAGGAGGTCAGAGGTGTACCAGGGAATGTCAGTGGAGTACCTGGGAGTGTCAGAGGTGTACCTGGAGTGTCAGAGGTGCACCTGGGAGCATCGAGGCACCGGAGGTCATAGTGTACTGGGAGTGTCAGAGGAGTTGGGAGTGTCACCGGTGTACCTGGGAGTGTCTGAGGTGTACCTGGGAGGCTCAGAGGTGCCTAGGGAGGTCGAGGTGCACTTGGGAGGTCAGAGGTGCACCTGGAGTGTCTGAGGTGAACCTGGAGTGTCTGAGGTTCCTGGCAGTTTCTGGAGGTGTACCTGGCAGTGTCTGAGATGTAACTGGCAGTGTCAGCGGTGTACCTGGGAGAGTCAGAGGTGTTCCTGGGAGTGCAGAGATGTACCGGAGTGTCAGAGGTGTATCTGGGAGTGTCGGACGTGTACCTGGGAGGTCAGAAGTAACCAGGAATGTCAGTGGAGTACCTGGATTGTCAGAGGTGTACCTGGCAGAGTCTGGAGGTGCACTGGCAGTGTCAGCGGTGTACCTGGGAGAGTCAGAGGTGTTCCTGGGAGGTCAGAGGATGTGCCTGGGGAGTGTTAGCGGCACCTGGGAGTGTTAAAGGTGTACCTGGAGTGTCAGAGGTGTACCTGGGAGGTCAGGAGGTGTACCTGGGAGTGTCAGAGGTGTACCTGGGAGAGTCAGAGGTGTTCCTGGGAGTGTCAGTGATGTACCTGGGAGGTCAGAGGTGTATCTGGGAGGTCGGACGTGACCTGGGAGGTCAGAAGTGTACCAGGGAATGTCAGTGGAGTACCTGGTATTGTCAGAGGTGTACCTGCCAGTGTCAGAGGTGTACCTGGGAGGCTGAGGAGTACCAAGGAGTGTCAGAGAATACCTAGGAGCGTCAGAGGTGCACCTGGGAGTTTCAGAGGTACCTAGGAGTATCGAAGGTACCTGGGAGTGTCAGAGTTGTACCTGGGAGTGTCGGAGGCGGACCTGGGAGTGTCAGAGGTACCTGGGAGCATCAGAGGTACCGAGTGTCAGAGGGTACCTGGGAATGTCAGAGGTGTACCTGGGAGTGTCAGGAGGTACTTGGGAGTGTCAGGGGTGTAACTGGGAGTCCCAAAGGTGTACCTGGGAGTATCGGATGTGCACCTGGGAGCCTCAGAGGTGAACCAGGGCGTGTCAGAGGAGTACCTGGGAGTGGTCAGAGGTGTACCTGGGAGCATCAGAGGTGTACCTGGGAGTATCGGAGGTGTACCTGGGAGGTCAGAGGTGCACCTGGGCATCAGAGGTGTACCTGGGAGGTCAGGAGGTACTTGGGAGTGTCAGGGTAACTGGGAGTCCTGGGAGGTGTAACTGGAATGTCAGAGGTACCAGGGAGTGTCAGTGAGTACCTGGGAGTCTCAAAGGTGTACCTGGGAGTATCGGAGGTGTACCTGGGAATATTGAGGTGTACCTGAAATATCGGAGGTGTAGCCTATGAGTGTCAGAGGTGTACCTGGGAGTGTCGGAGGTGACCTGAGAAACATAGCTTGATTGTCAGAGGTGTTTCTGGCAGTGTCAGGTGTGGTTTGAGTGTCAGAGGTGTTGGGAGTCAGAGGTGTACTGGGAGTGCCGAGGTGCCTGGGAGGCCATAGTGCATTGGGAGTGTCAGAGGTATCTGGGAGCACCGGGCCTGGAGGTCTGTACCTTGGAGGCGTCAGAGGGCACCAGGAATTTTGGAGGTGCACTCTGGAATGTCGGGAGGCTGAGTGCCGAGGCCTGAAGTGTTGACGTAGCCTGGGAGTGTCAGAGCTGTACAGGAATGTCAGTGGAGTACCTGGAGTAAGTAAAATCTGGAGTACCAAGTGGAGGTGGCCTGAGCAGGCACCTGGGAGTGTCGGGTGCCTAGAGGTCGAGGCACCTGGAGTGGGGGTCTACAGGTACCTGAGTGTCATAGATGTACCTGGGAGGGTCAGGTGTGATCTGGGAGTGTCGATCTGCATCAGTGGTCTGGGAGTGTCAGAGCTGGCCAGGAATGAGCCTGGGAGTAGTCAGAGGTGTTGTCAGAGGTGTATGGGGTATTTCCAGTAGTGTCATGACCTGGATTAGCACCTGGGAGTGTCAGAGGTCTGGGAGTGTCAGAGCTGTATCTGAAGTGTCGGACGTACCAGGTAAACCTTGATACCCTAGGTACACCTCTGAAACTCCCAGGCACACCTCTGACACTCCTAGGCATTCCTCTGACACCCTGGTACTCCTCTGACACTCCCAGGTACACCTCTGACACTGCCAGGTACACCTCTGACAATCCCAGGTATTCCACTGACATTCCCTGGCACACTTCTACACTCCCATGTACACGTCCGACACCCCAGATACACCTCTGACACTCCCAGGTACATCACTGACACTCCCAGGAACACCTCTGACTCTCCCAGGTACACCCTGACACTCCCCAGGTACACCTCTGACACTCCCAGGTACACCTATGACACCTCCCCAGGTACACCTCTAACACTCCCAGGTGCACGCTGACACTCCCAGGCACATCTTGACACTCCCAGAACACTTCTGACTCCTCCCAGGTACACCGCTGACACTGCCAGTTACACCTCAGACACTGCCAGTACACCTCTGACAATCCCAGGTACTCCACTGACATTCCTTGGTACACTCCTGACACTCCCAGGCACACGTCCGACACCCCAGATACACCTCACACTCCCAGGTACATCTCTGACACCCTGGAACACCTCTGACTCTCCCAGGTATACCGGTACACTGCCAGTTACACCTCAGACACTGCCAGGTACGCATCAGAAACTGCCGGCACACCTCAGACACTCCCAGGCACACCTCAGACACTCCAAGGTGCACCTCTGACACTCCCAAGTGCACTCTGACACTCCTAGGGCACACCTCTGACACTCCAAGGCACACCTCAGACACTCCCAGGTACTGGTGACACTCCCCAGGTACACCTCTGACAGTCCCAAGTACACCTATGACACTCCCAGGTACACCTCCGATACCCAGTACACCTCTGACACTCCCAGGCACACCTCTGACACTCCCAGTACCCACTGACATTCCCTGGCACACCTCTGACACCTCTAGGCACACGTGCGACACTCCCAGATACACCTACTGATACTCCCACGCACACCTCTGACACTCCCCAGGCACACCTCCGACACTCCCCAGGCACACCTCTGACACTCCCAGGCACACTTCACACTCCCAGGTGCACCTCTGACACCCCAGGTACACCTCTGACACTCCCCAGGTACACCTCTGACACTCCCCAGGCACACCGTTCTGACACTCCCAGGTACAGCTTTGACACTCCCAGGTACACCTCTGACGCTCCCAGGCACACCTCTGACACTCCCAGGTATTTCACTGACATTCCCTGGTACACCTCTGACACTCCTAGGTACACGTGCGACACTCCCAGAGACACCTACTGACACTCCCAACACACCTCTGACACTCCAGGTGCCCGACACTCCCAGGTACACCCCTGACACTCCCAGGCACACACACTCCCAGGCACACCCCTCCGACACCCCAGGCACACCTCTGACACCTCAGGCACACCTCTGACACTCCCAGGCACACCTCTGACACCCCCCAGGTACACACCTCTGACACTCACAGGCACATCTATGACACTCCCAGGCACACCGCTGATACTGCCAGGTACACCTCCGACACTCCCAGGCACACCTCTGACACTCATAGTCACACCCCTGACACTTCCAGGTACACCTCACAGACACTCCCAGGCACACCGCCGACACCCCAGGCACACACCCCTGACATTCCCAGTACACCTCTCTGACACTCCCAGGTACCCACTGACATTCCCTGGCACAGCCTGACACCCCTGGTGGCACACGTCCAACACTTCCAGATACACCTCTGACACTCCCCGGTACACCTCTGCACTCCCCTGGTACACCTCCGATATTCCCAGGTACACCTCCATTCCCCGGTACACCTCTGACACCCCAGGCACACCGCTGACACTGCCAGGCACACCTCCGACACCCCCAGGTACACCTCCGACTCTCCCAGGCACTCTCACACTCCCCAGGAACACCTCCCGACACCCCAGGCCACCTCTGACACTCCCAGGCACCCCTGACACTCCAAGGTACACCTCTGACACTGCCAGGCACACCCCTGGACAATCCCAGTACGTGACACTTAGGTACACCCCCTGACACTCCCCAGGCACACACTTGTACCATAGGTACACCTCCGATATTTCAGGTACACCTCCACACCTCAGGTACACCTCCGATACTCCAGGTACACCTTTGAGACCCCAGGTACTCCACTGACACTCCCTGGTACACTTCTGGATATTCTGCAGTTACACCTCCGAGACTCCCAGTTACACCCCCTGACACTCCTAAGTACACCTCTGACACTCCCCAGGTACACCTCTTCGATACTCCCAGGTACAATCTCTGACACCCAGGCACACCTGACACCCCAGGCACACCTCTGACACCCCAGGTACTCCTTCTGACACGCCCTGGTTCACCCTGAGGCCCCAGGTACACCTCCGACACCCCAGGCACACCTTGAGACTCACAGGTACTCTCACTGACACCCCCTGGGTTACCTCTGACATTCCCAGGTACACCTCACACCCAGGTACACCCTGAGCAGTCCCAGGTACACCCTCTGACACCCCCAGGTCCGCCTCCGGACACTCCAGGTACAACTTGACACTCCCAGGTAAACCTTTCGATACCCTAGGTACACCTCTGAAACTCCCAGGTACACCTCTGGACACTCCTAGGTATTCCTCTGGACACCCTTGGTACCTCTGACACTCCCAGGTACACCCCTGACACTGGCAGGTACACCTCTGGACAATCCCAGGTACTCCACTGGACATTCCCAGCACTCTGACACTCCCAGGTACACGTCCGGACACTCCCAGATACACCTCTGACACTCCCAGGTACATCATCACTGACACCCCTAGGAACACCTCTGACTCTCCCAGGTACACCCTGACACTCCCAGGTACAATTTCTGACACTCCCAGGCACACCTTTAACACTCCCAGGTGCACCACAACACTCCCAGGCACCTCTGACACTCCCAGAACACCTCTCTGACTCTTTCCAGGCACACCGGCCAGACACTGCCAGTTACACCTCAGACCTGCCACAGGTACACCCTGGACAATCCCAGGTACTCCACTGACATTCCCTGGTACACTTCTGACACTCCCAGGCACACGTCCGACACCCCAGACAACCTCCTCTGACACCCCAGGCACATCTCTGACACTCCCAGGAACACTCCTGACTCTCCCAGTGCACCAAGGACACTGCCAGTTACATCTCAGACACTGCCAGGTACACCTCAGAAAACTGCCAGGCACACCTCAGACACTCCCAGGTTCACCTCAGAAACCCAAGGTGCACCTCTGACACCCAAGTGCACCTCTGACACCTCGAGGCACACCTCTGACACTCCCCAGGCACACCCCAGACACCCCACACCGGCAGACACCCCAGGCACACCTCTGACACTCCTGTCCCATGACACTCCCAGGCACACCTCCGATACTCCCAGGTGCACCTCTGACACTCCCAGGCCACCTCTGACACCCCAGGTACTCCACTGACATTCCCTGGTACACCTCTGACACTCCTAGGCACACGCAAGTGACACCCCACATACACCTACCAGGACACTCCCAAGCACACCTCTGACACCCCAGGTACACCTCCGACACTTGGTGGCACACCTCTGACACTCCCAGGTACACTTCACACCCCAGGCACACCTCCGGGACACCCCAGGCACACCCTCTGACACTCCCCAGGTACACCTCCTCTGACACTCCAGGCACACTCTGACACTCCCAGTACACCTCTCTGACACTCCCAGGTGCCACCTTTGACACTCCCAGGCACATTCTCTGACACTCCAAGGTACACCCTGACACTCCCCAGGCACACCTTGACACTCCCAGGTACTCCACTGACATTCCTGTACACCTCTCTGACACTCCCTAGTACACACCGCTGTCACTGACGGCATACCTGGAGACCCCAGGTACACTCCGACACCCCAGGTACACTTCACATTCCCAGGTACACCTCCGACACCCCCCTGCACACCTCTGACACCCCAGGTACACCCTCTGACACTCCAAGCAACACCTCTGACACCACAGGCACACCCTCTGACACCAAGTACTCCACTGACATTCCCTGGTACACCCTCTGACACTCCCAGGCACACGTCGTCCAACACTCCCAGATACACCTCTGACACCCCAGGTACATCTATTAATTCCCCAGGTACACAGCGCTGACACTACAGGTACACCGGGGCCACACCCCAGGCACACACTTCTCACACTCCCCAGGCACACCTCTGACACTCACAGGTACACTGCTGTCACTCCCCAGGTACACCTCTGACACTCCCAGGTACACCTCTGACACTCCCAGGTACACCTCTGACACTCCCAGGGACACCCCTGACACACCCAGGTACACCTCTGACACTTCTAAGCACTCCTCTGTCACTCCCTGACACCTCTAACACTCCCAGTTGCACCGCTGACACTCCCCACGTTACACACCCGACACTGGCAGTTGCACCCTCAGACACTGCCAGGCATCGACCACCACAGGTAGACCTCAGACACTCCCAGGTACACCTGAGACACCAAGGTGCACCCCTGACACACCCAAGTGCACCCTGACACACCTAGGCACACCTCTGACACTCCAAGGCACACCAGGACACTCCCAGGCACACCGAGACACCCAGGTACACCTATGACACTCCCTGGCACACACCTATGACACTCCCAGGTACACCTCCGATACTTGCACACCCTCTGACACTCCCCAGGCACACTCTGACACTCCCAGGTACCCACTGACATTCCCTGGTACACCTCTGGACACTCCTCAGTACACGTGCGACACCCCAGATACACCTACTGACACTCCCAAGTGCACCAGACACTCCCAGGTACAATTTCTGACACTCCCAGGTACACTGCTGACACTGACGGGTACACACCTGACACTCCCAGGTACACCTCCGACACCCCAGGCACACTTCACATTCCCAGGTACACCTCCGACACCCCCTGGCACACCTCTTCACACTGCAGGCCTGACACCAAGGCACACCTCTGACACCCCAGTACACCTCTGACACTCCCCAAGTACTCCACCGACATTCCCTGGCACCCCTGGACACTCCCAGGTACATCTATGACACTCCCAGGTACACTGGCTGATACCGCCAGGCACACCAATGACACTCCCAGGTACACTTCACACTCCAGGTACACCTGACACTCACAGGTACACCGCTGTCACTCCCAGGCACCTCTGACACCCCCAGGTGCACCTTCTGACACTCCAGGTACACCTCTTGACACTCCCAGGTACACCTTTAACAATTCCCCATAAGCCACCTCTGACACTCCCAGGCACACTCTGACACCCCAGGTACTCCACCGACATTCCCTGGTACACCTCTGACACTCCTAGGCACACGTCCGACACTCCTGCAGATATACCTCTGACGCTCCCAGGTACATCTCTGACACTCCCAGGTACACCTCTGACACTCCCAGGCACACCTCTGACACCCCAGGTACACCCCTGACACTCTAGGGACACCTCTGACACTCCCAGGTACACCTCTGACACTCCTGGTGTACTCTGTTACCCTGATACACCTCTAACACTCCCAGGCACCGCTGACACTCCCTGGCACACCTCCGATATTCCAGGCACACCTCCGATATTCCTGGGGACACCTTCTGACACTCCCCAGGTACACATTTGACACTCCCAGGTAATTAATGACATTCCCTGGCACACCCTGACTTTCCCAGGTATACCGCTGACACCTCGCCAGGTACACGTCCGACACTCCCAGATACACCTCTCTGACACTCCCCAGGTACATCTTCTGACACTCCAGTACACCCTCTGACACTTCAGGTACACCTCTGACACTCCCCAGGTACACCTTGGCACTCCCCAGGCACACTCCTCTGACACTTCCAGGTGTGCACTCTGACACTCCCAGTGTACACCTTGACACTCCCCAGGTACTCCACTGACATTCCCTGGCACACCTCTGACACTCCCACACCGCTGACACTGAACGTACACCTCCGGACACTCCCAGGTACACCTGGACACCCCCGGCACACCTCTGACACTCCCATGTGTACACCCTGACACTCCAAGGTACACTCTGGACACTCCCAGGCACACCTCTGACACCCCAAGTACCACTGACATTCCCTGGTACACCTTCTGACACTCCCAGGCACACGTCCGACACTCCCAGATACACCCTCTTGACACACCCAGGGTACATTCCTGGCGACACTCCCTAGGTACACCGCTGACACTGTGCACACCCTCCGACACTCCCCAGGTACACCTCTGACACCCTAGGCACACCTCTGACACTCCCAGGCACACCTCAGACACCCCTGGCACACCGCTGACACTCCCAGGTACACCCAGATACTCCCAGGCACACCCTCTGACACTCCTAGGCACACCTCTGACACTCCCAGCACACCCCAGACACTCCCAGGCACACGTCCGACACCCCAGATACACCCTCTGACACCTGGCACATCTCTGGACACTCCCAGGAACACCTCTCTGACTCTCCCAGGTACACCGGCTGACACTGCCAGTTACACCTCACAGACACCGCCAGGTACACGTTAGAAACCACCAGGTACACCTCACAGACATTCCCCAGGCACACCCCAGACACTCCAGGCACACGGTGACACTGCCAGGTACACCCCTGACACCCCAAGCACACCTAAGTGACACTCCCAGGCACACCTGATACTCAAAGTACACCTCTGGACACTCCCCAGGTACCCACTGGACATCCCCTGCACACGTCTGACACCTAGGCACATGTCCGACACTCCCCAGATACACCTACTGACACTCCCAGGCACATCTCTAACACACCCAGGTACACCTCTGACACTCCCAGGCACACCTCTGATACCCCAGGCACACCTCCGATACCCCCTGGTACACCTCCAATACTCCCAGGTACACCCTGACACTCCCAGGTACTCCTCTGACACTCCCTGGTTCACCTCTGAGACCCAGCACCTCCGGATAATTCCAGGTACACCTTGAGACACCCAGGCCTCACTGACACCCCTGGTATGCTACCTCTGACATTCCCAGGTACACCCAGGTACACCTCTGACACCTAGGCACACCTCTGACACTCCCAGGCACACCTCAGACACTCCCCAGGCACACGTCCGACACTCCTAGATACACCTCTGACACTCCCAAGCACATCTCTGACACTCCCAGAACACCCTGACTCTCCCAGGTACACCGCTGACACTGCCAGTACACCTCTGACACTGCCAGGCACACGTTAGAAACTCCCAGGCACACCTCAGACATTCCCAGGTACACCTCTGACACTCCCAGGTCCGCCTCCGACACTCCCAGGCACAACTCTGACACTCCCAGGTACACCTGATACCCCAGGCACACCTTGAGACACCCAGGTACTCCACTGACACTCCCTGGTATACCTCTGACATTCCCAGGTACACCTCCGATACTCCCAGGTACACCTCTGATACTCCCCAGGTACACCTCTGACACCCCAGGCACACTCTGACACTCCTAGGTCTTCCTTGACACTTGCACTCTCTGACACTCAGGTACACCTCAGACACTCCCAGGTACACACCGGTGACACTCCCAGGTACACCTCTGAAACTCCCAGGTACACCTCTGTGTAATGAGTGATTGTCAGACCAAACCTTACAGCCGAGAATTATGCCGCATATAACAGCAAGGCACTGCAGACCTCGTGGTACCACCACATTCCGCTGACACACCTCAGGTCGACCCAAGGGACTTGACCTCGCCTACATGACGTGAGCCGGGCGACCTACAACCACACTCTAGCCAAGACACTCCACAGGACCACACCTGCACACAGCTATCTAGATCAAACCAGTTTAGTGTTAATTGTTAGAGGTCAGAAGCTGGCTGGGCCGACCCCATAAAGGCCCCAGTCCTGTCCACGGGCATTACCATTATCGTTCTGATTCTGGTCATACTGATTCTCATTCTGGTTGCTGTCATCTCTCTCCTGTTCCGGGTCGTCACTGTTCACTAAGCAGAGTCACGCACGTCCTTCCCAGGTCGGGAGGGAGACCTCCGACCAGACCACGGCATCGCCAGCTAAGCAGATTCTCCCATAGGAGGCAGCCCAGCCAGCACTCACTGCCTACGTCAGGGCAACACGGAGTCTTGTCAGAACGTCCTAGGGTGAGTTACCTACTGTGGAAGTGTATTCATTCAGGTGTGTCTGAGAGTCAGTGTCAAGTAACGTAAAGCATAATGTGTTAGTACCCTGATATAATAGTGATATTAATGTGTCCATGTCATTGAGTGAAGTAATAAGTAGTTGTATCAAGAGGTGTTTAACAAGTTGTCCCTTTAAGAAGTGATATATGTGTATTGACATGAGATAAGATAAGCACTGACGCTGAGTAAATAACACCCACGCCACACGCTACCAAGCTTCCCATTTACATTCCTACTCTCATACTTCCTACCTATATATGTAATTCTCTTCTTGTGAGATTCCGTCTCATTACATCTGACACTCCCAGGCACACCCTGGACACTCCCCAGGTACACCTCTGACACTCTGATACACCTCTCACACACCCAGGTGCACCGCTGGCACTAGTTACACCTCAGACACTGCCACCAGACACTGCCAGGCACACCTCAGACACTCCCAGGCACACCCTGCTGACACTCCCAGGCACACCTTGACACTCCCAGGCACACCTCTGACGCCCCAGGCACACCTTGGACACTCGTTCTCTGACACTCCCCAGGACACCTCTGACACTCCCAGGCACCTCTGACACTCCCCAGGTACACCTCTGACTCTCCCAGGGACACCTCTGACACTCCCAGGACACCTCTGACACCCTAGTTACTCCGTCTGTCACTCCCTGATACACCTCTAGCACTCCCAGGTGCACCGCTGACACTCCCCACGCACACACCTGACACTGCAGTCACACCGTGACACTGCCAGGTACACATCAGACACTGCCAGGTACACCTCAGACACTCCCAGGCACACCTGAGACTCTCCAAGCACCTCTGACACTCCAAGTGCACCTCTGACACTCCTAGCACACCTCTGACACTCCAAGGTACACCCCAGACACTCCAGGCACTGTGACACCCCAGGTACACCACCTCTGGCACACCCATGACACTCCCAGGCACACCTCCGATACTCCCAGGTACACCTCTGACACTCCCAGGTACACCTCTGACACTCGCACTCCACTGACATTCCCTGGTACACCTCTGACACTCCTAGGTACACGTGCGACTCTCCCAGACACCCCTACTGACACTCCCCAAGTACACCTCTGACACTCCCAGGCACACCTCTGACACTCCCAGGCACACTCTCACACTCCCAGGCACACCTCCGACACCCCAGGCACACCTCTGACACTCCCAGGCACACCTCTGACACTCCCAGGCACACCTCTGACACCCCAGGCACACCTCTGACACCAGGCACACCTCTGCACTCCCAGGTACACCTTGACACTCCCAGGTACTCCACTGACATTCCCTGGCACCCCACACTCCCAGGCACACCGCTGACACTGCCAGTTACACCTCAGACACTGCCAGGTACATCTCTGACAATCCCAGGTACTCCACTGACATTCCCTGGTACACTTCTGACACTCCCAGGCACACGTCCAACACTCCCAGATACCTGGACACTCCCAGGTACATCTCTGACACTCCAGGAACACTCTGACTTCCCAGGTACACCGCTGACACTGCCAGTTACACCAGACACTGCCAGGCACACTTCTGAAACTGCCAGGTACACTCAGACACTCCCAGGCACACCAGACACCCAAGGTGCACCTCTGACACTCCCAGGCGCACCCTGACACCTAGGACACACCTCTGACACCCCAGGCACACCTCAGACACTCCAGGTACTCCACTGACATTCCCTGCGCACCTCTGACACCCCCAGGCACACCGCTGACACTGACGGGCACACCTCCGACACTCCCAGGCACACCTCCGACACCCCAGGCACACTCTCACATTCCAGGCACACCTCCGACACTCCCCTGGCACACCTCTGACACTCCCCAGGCACACCTCTGACACTCCCACACTCCTGACACTCCCAGGTACACCTCTGACACTCCCAAGAACTCCACTGACATTCCCTGGTACACCTCTGACACTCCTAGGTACACGTCCAACACTCCCAGATACACCTCTGACACTCCCAGGCACATCTCTATGACACTCCCCAGGCACACCGCCGACACTGCCAGGCACACCGCGACACTCCCAGGCACACTTCTCACACTCCCAGGCACACCTCCGACACTCACAGGTACACCGCTGTCACCCCCAGGCACACCTCTGACACTCCCAGGTACACCTCTGACACCCCAGGTACACCTCTGACACTCCCAGGCACACCTTTGACACTCCCAGGCACACCTCTGACACCCCCAGGTACACCTTTGACACTCCCCAGGTACTCCACTGACCTCCTGGTACACCTCTGACACTCCTAGGTACACGTCCGACACTCCCAGATATACCTCTGACGCTCCCAGGTACATCTCTCTGACACTCCCAGGCACACCTCTGACACTCCCCAGGTACACCTCTGACACTCCCAGGTACACCTCTGACACTCCCAGGACACCTCTGACACTCCAGGTACACCTCTGACACTCCCAGGTACTCCTCTGTCACTCCCCTGATACACTTAACACCCCAGGTGCACTGCTGACACTCCCTGGCACACCTGATATTCCCAGGTACACTCGATATTCCCTGGGGACACCTCTGACACCCCAGGCACACCTTGACACTCCCAGGTACTCCACTGACATTCCCTGGCACACCCCGACTTTCCCCAGGTATACTCCTGACACTGCCAGGTACACGTCCGACACTCCCAGACACCTCTGACACTCCAGGTACATCTGACACTCCCAGGTACACCTCTGACACTCCCAGGTACACCTCTGACACCCCAGGTACCCACTGACATTCCCTGGTACACCTCTGACACTCCTAGGCACACGTGCGACACTCCCCAGATACACCTACTGACACCCCAAGCACACCTCTGACACCCCAGGTACACCTTGACACTCCCAGGCACACCTCTGACACCCAGGTACACCCTGACACTCCCAGTGTACACCTTTGACACTCCCAGGTACTCCACTGACATTCCCTGGTACACCTCTGACACTCCAGCACACCGTGACACTGAACGGGCACACCTCCGACACCCCAGGTACACCTCCGACACTCCCAGGCACACTTCTCACATTCCCAGGTACACCTCCGACACTCCCCGGCACACTCTGACACCCCATGCACACCTCTGACACTCCCAGGTACACCTCTGACACTCCCAAGTACTCCACTGACATTCCCTGCACACCTCTGACACTCCCAGGCACACGTCCGACACTCCCAGACAATCTGACACACCAGGTCCATCTATGACACTCCAGGTACACCGCTGACACTGCCAGGTACACCTCCGACACTCCCAGGCACACCTTCACACCTAGGCACACCTCTGACACTCCCAGGTACACCTCAGACACTCCCCTGGTCCACCGCTGACACCCCAGGCACACCCAGATACTCCCAGGCACACCTCTGACACTCCTAGGCACACCTCTGACACTCCCAGGTACACCTCAGACACTCCCAGGTACACGTCCGACACTCCCAGATACACCTCTGACACTCCCAAGTACATCTCTGACACTCCCAGGAACACTTACTCTCTCCAGGGTACACCGCTGACACTGCCAGTTACACCTCATACACTCAGGCACACGTTAGAAACCACCAGCACACCCCAGACATTCCCAGGTACACCCTCAGACACCTGCAGCGCACCTCTGACACCCCAAGTGCACCTCTGACACTCCTAGGCACACCTCTGACACTCCCAGGCACACCTCAGACACTCCCAGGCACACGGTGACACTGCCAGGTACACCTCTGACACTCCCCACACCTATGACACCCCAGGTACACCTCCGATACTCCACAGTACACCCCTGACACTCCCAGGTACCCACTGACATCCCCTGGTACACCTCTGACACTCCTAGGTACATGTCCGACACTCCCAGATACACCTACTGACACCCCAGGAACTCTCTGACACTCCCAGGTACACCGCTGACACTGCCAGGTACACCTCAGACACTGCCAGGTACACCTCAGACATTGCCAGGTACACCTCAGTCACTCCAAGGTGCACCTCTGACACTCTCAAGTGCTCCTATGACACTCCCAGGCACACCTCTGACACTCCCAGGTACACCTCAGACACTTCCAGGTACACCGCTGACACTCCCAGGTACTTCACTGACACTCCCTGGTATACCTCTGACATTCCCAGGTACACCTCCGATACTCCCAGGTACACCTCTGATACTCCCAGGTACACCTCTGACACTCCCAGGTACACCTCTGACACTCCTAGGTCTTCCTTTGACACTCCTTGGTACTCCTCTGACACTCCCAGGTACACCTCAGACACTCCCAGGTACACCGGTGACACTCCCAGGTACACCTCTGAAACTCCCAGGTACACCTCTGTGTAATGAGTGATTGTCAGACCAAACCTTACAGCCGAGAATTATGCCGCATATAACAGCAAGAGCACTGCAGACCTCGTGGTACCACCACATTCCGGGTTGACACACCTCAGGTCGACCCAAGGGACTTGACCTCGCCCGCTAATGACGTGAGCCGGGCGACCTACAACCGCACCTAGCCAAGACACCTGGCCAGGACCACACCTGCACACAGCTATCTAGATCAAACCAGTTTAGTGTTAATTGTTAGAGGTCAGAAGCCGGCTGGGCCGACCCCATATAAAGGCCCTACAGTCCCGTCCACGGGCATTACCATTATCGTTCTGATTCTGGTCATACTGATTCTCATTCTGGTTGCTGTCATCTCTCTCCCGTTCGGGTCGTCACTCGGTTCACTAAGCAGAGTCACGCACGTCCCCTCCCCAGGTCGGGAGGGAGACCTCCCGACCAGACCACGGCATCGCCAGCTAAGCAGATTCTCCCATAGGAGGCAGCCCAGCCAGCACTCACTGGGCCTACGTCAGGGTACACGTGAGTCTTGTCAGAACGTCCTAGGGTGAGTTACCTACTGTGGGAAGTGTATTCATTCAGGTGTGTCCGAGAGTCAGTGTCAAGTAACGTAAAGCATAATGTGTTAGTACCCCGATATAATAGTGATATTAATGTGTCCATGTCATTGAGTGAAGTAATAAGTAGTTGTATCAAGAGGTGTTTAACAAGTTGTCCCTTTAAGATGTGATATATGTGTATTGACATACGAGATAAGATAAGCGTACCGACGCTGAGTAAATAACACCCCGGCCAGCCACGCTACCAAGTTTCCTATCTTTACATTCCTACTCTCTATACTTCCTACCTATATATGTAATTCTCTTCTTGTGAGATTCCGTCTCATTACATCTGACACTCCCAGGTACACCTCTGACACTCCCAGGTACACCTCTGACACTCCCTGATACACCACTAACACACCCAGGTGCACCGCTGGCACTGCCAGTTACACCTCAGACACTGCCAGGTACACCTCAGACACTGCCAGGTACACCTCTGACACTCCCACGGACACCTCTGAAACTCCCAGGTACACCTCTGACACTCCTAGGCACTCCTCTGTCACTCCCTGATAAACCTCTAACACTCCCAGGTGCACCGCTGACACTCCCACGTACACCGCTGACACTGGCAGTTACACCTCAGACACTGCCAGGTACACATCAGACACTGCCAGGCAGAACAGACACTCCCAGGCAGGCCTGAGACCCAAGGCACCTCTGACACTCCAAGTGCACCTCTGGAGGCCCTAGGGCACACCTCTGGCAATCCCAGGCACACCTCAGACACTCCCAGGCACACCGCTGACACTCCCAGGCACACACCTCTGACACTCCCCACACCCCTGACACTCCCAGGCACACCTCCCCACGCCCCAGGCACACCCCTGACACTCCCAGGCACACTGGCTAATTCCAGGTACACCTCCGACACTCCCAGGCACACCCTGACACTCCCCAGGCACACCCCTGACACTCCCAGGTACACCGCTGTCACTCCCAGGCACACCCCTGACACTCCCAGGTACTCCTTCTGACATTCCCTGGTACACCTGTGACACTCCCAGGTACACATCCGTTACTCCCAGGTACACCTCTGACACTCCCAGGTACACCTCTGACACCCCCAGGTACACCTTTGACACCCCCAGGTACACCTCTGGACACTCCCAGGTACACTCCTGATTAATTCCCCAGGGACACCTCTGACACTCCCAGGTACACCTCTGACACTCCTAGGTACTCCTCTGTCACTCCCTGATACACCTCTAACACTCCCAGGTGCACCGCTGACACTCCCACGTACATACCTGACACTGGCAGTTACACCTCAGACACTGCCAGGTACACATCAGACACTGCCAGGTAGACCTCAGACACTCCCAGGTACACCTGAGACACTCCAATGTGCACGTCTGACACTTCCAAGTGCACCTCTGACACTCCTAGGCACACCTCTGGCACTCCCAGGTACACCTTAGACACTCCCAGGTACACTGCTGACACTCCCAGGCATTACACCTCTGACACCCCCCTGCACACCTCTCACACACCCCACAGGCACACCCTCCGACACACCCCAGGCACACCCCTGACACTCCCAGGCACACCCTCACACCCCAGGTACACCTCCCACACTCCCAGGCACACCTCTGACACTCCCAGGTAAACCTCTGACACTCCCAGGTACACCTCTGACACTCCCAGGTACACCTCTGACACTCCTAGGTACACCTTTGACACTCCCAGTGTAGTGAGGGGTTGTCAGACCACAGCTTACATCGCGAGGAAAGCCAGACTTGACCCGACATTAGGGAGGTCAAAAGTATAGGGTATCTCTTGCGGCTGACCAGGGTTACAAATCAACTAGCTCCCCTCCCATGTGACATGTCACCACAACAGACATGTAAGAAGGCACCAGCCGACTCTCTTCCAATATACAATAACCTACTCTCTGAACAAAGGCCGGACCTGACCTCACATTAGCCAGGTCAAATGTAACCCTCGGAGCCCAACTCAAGGGGCCACAAATCAACCAGGGCCTCTCATGTCACACGGCCCCACCTGATGACTTCTCCAGAAAGTACGTCTTACATCTCAGAAACTCCAGTCTGACCCGACATTAGGGAGGTCAAGTGTAGGGGAACTCTCACGGTTGCTCTCCCAATATACACACGGCCCCACCTGATGACTTTCCCAGATAGTTTCTGAAAAGTCCAGACCTGACCTCACATTGGCCAGGTCAAATGTAAGGAGACCCTTCGCCGCCCCCCCCTCCCCCGACCAGCTGAACCTGACGGCTCGTATCCCAATATATAGGACGTCCTAGTCCTCCCTCAGGGAATTCGGAGAGTCAGAGAGAGAGACACACAGGGATCGGAGGAGGAGGTCCACCACAGCCGAGTCCCGCTCACGGGAGGAGAGTCGTGCAGGACTTCCCTCCCCGACTTCCCTCCGGTGTCCCAGCTAAGCAGTCGCCCTCCCGACACCAGTGTCCCAGCTAAGCAGTCGCCCTCCCGACACCAGTGTCCCAGCTAAGCAGTCGCCCTCCCGACACCAGTGTTCCAGCTAAGCAGTCTCCCTGCTAGGCCTTCCCTAGGTCACGTGAGTGTTTGTCAGAGCTTTCCACGGGATGAGTTACTTATGTGGGAAGTGTATTCATTTCATGTTCGTGTCCGAGAGTCAAAGCGTCTAGTAACGTAATATGATGTCCTAGTAACGTAAATATAATGTCCTAGTAACTTCAATAGAAGGTGTTATTAATGTGTCCATGTCATGTTCGTAATTAATAAAAAGTTGTAACGAAGCAGTGTTTGAGAAGTCGCCTTTAAGAACGTAATAGATGTGTATTGACGTGTAAGACACGACCAGTGTACGATAAGAGTAAATAACTATCACGGCCACGCTACCAAAATCTTCCTCTCTTTATACTCTTATACTATCAATATTCTACCCATATGTAACTCTCTTCTGTGAATATTTTGTAGCATTACACCAGGTACACCTCTGACACTCCCAGGAACACTCTGACACCCCAGGTACAATTTTGACACTCTGCACGTACCCACTGACATTCCTGGTACACCTCTGACACTTGGTAAGTACACCGCTGACACTGGAACGGGTACACCTCCGACATCCAGGCACACCTCCGACACTCCCCCAGGTACACTTCTCACATTCCCCAGGTACACCTCTGACACTCCCCGGCACACCTCTGACACTCCCAGGCACACCCCCTGACACTCAAAGGTACACCTCTGACACTCCCAGGCACACCTCTGACACTCCCTGGCACTCACTGACATTCCCTGGTACACCTCTGACACTCCCAGGCACACGTCCGACACACTCCCAAATACACCTCTGACACACCCAGGTACATCTATGACACTCCCAGGTACACCAAGCTGACACTGCCAGGTACACCTCCGACACTCCCCAGGCACACCTCTGACACTCCTAGGCACAGCTCTGACACCTCCCAGGTACACCTCAGACACTCCCAGGCACACTGCTGACACTCCCAGGCACACCCAGATACTCTGTACACCCCAGACACTCCCCAGGCCATCTCTGACATCCCAGCAGGGAACACCTCTGACTCTCCCCTGAGGCACACTGCTGACACTGCCAGTTACACCTCAGACACTGCCAGGTACACCTCTGGACAATCCCAGGTACTCCACTGACATTCCTCAGTACACTTCTGACACTCCCAGGTACACGTCCGACACTCCCAGATACACCTCTGACACTTGCAGGTACATCTCTGACACTCCCAGGAACACCTCCTGACTCTCCCATGTACACTGCTGACACCCCAGGTACACCTTGACACCCTGCATACCTCTGACACCCCAGGCACACCCGACACTCCCCAGGCACACCCTGACACTCCCCAGGTACACCTCACACCCCCACACCTGACACTCCCCAGGCACACCTCTGGGACACCCCTGCAAACCTCTGACACTCCCAGGCACACCCTCTGACACTCCCCAGGCACACCTCTGACACCCCAGGCACACCTTGACACTCCCAGGCACACCTCTGACACTCCCAGTACACCTGACACTCCCCAGGTACACTCCCACACACTCCCAGGCACACCTCTGACACTCCCAGGTATACCTCTGACACTCCCAGGACACCTCTGAACTCCCAGGTACACCTCTGACACTCCCAGTACACCTCCTGACACTCCTGATAAACCTCTAACACTTGCAGGTGCACTGCTGACACTCCCACGCACACCGCTGACACTGGCAGTTACACCCCAGACACTCCAGGCACACCTGAGACACCTGCTGCGCACCTCTGACACCTCCAAGTGCACCTCTGACACTCCCTAGCACACCTCTGGCACTCCCAGGTACACCCCAGACACTCCCAGGCACACCGCCGACACCCCAGGCACACCTGACACTCCCCAAGCACACCTCTGACCCCAGGCACACCTCCCCACACCCAGGCACACCTCTGACACTCCCAGGCACACCCCCACACTCCCCATGTACACCTCCGACACTCCCTGCAGGCACACCCTCTGACACTCCCCAGGCACACCTCTGACACCCCATGCACACCCTGACACCCCAGGCATGCCCTGTCACCTGCAGGCACTCCACCGGGACATTTCCTGGCACACCTCTGACACCTCTAGGCACACATCCCCAGGTACACCTCCGATAATTCCAGGCACACCTTTGAACTCTGGTACTCACTGACACCCCTGTATACCTCCGACATTCCCAGGCACACCTCTGATACTCCGGTGTACACCTCTGATAACCCAGGTAAAACTCTGATACTCTAGGTACACCTCTGACACTCCCGGTACAACTTCTGACTCCTTGGCATTCCTCTGACACCCCTGGTACCCTCTGACACCCCAGGTGTAATCTCTGACACTCAGTACACCTCTGACACCTATACATCCCTGACACCCAGGCACACCCATGACACCCCAGGTACACCACTCCCAGGTGCACCGCTGACACCCCAGGCACATCTCTGACACCCCAGGCACCACTCAGACACCCCAGGCACACCTTTGACACCCCAAGCACACCTTGACACTGTACACCTGACACCCCAGGCACACCTCCGACACCCCAGGCACACTTCTCACACCCACACCTGACACCCCAGGCACCACACCCCAGGCACACTCTGACACCCCAGGCACACTCTGACAGTCCCAGGCACACCTCTGACACTCCCAGGCACACCCTGACACTCCCAGGTACACCTTGACACCCCAGTACACTTCTGACACTCCAGGCACACCTCTGACACTCCAATCTCTGACACCCCTGGCACACCTCTGACACTCTAGGCACACGTACGACACCCCAGATCACCTCTGACACTCCCCAGTGCACATGTTGACACTTCCAAGTACACCTCTGACACCAGGTACACTTCTGACATTCCCAGTACACTTCTGACACCCCAGGGACACCTTGACACTTCCAGGTACACTCTGACACCCCAGTACCTCTGTCACCCTGATACACCTCTAACACCCCAGGCTTTCAATGCACACACCTCACACACTGGCAGTTACACCTCAGACACTGCCAGGCACATCAGACACTGCCAGGTAGACCTTCAGACACTCCCAGGCACACCTGAGACACTCCAAGGCATCTCTGACACTCCAAGTGCACTCTGACACCCCAGGCACACGTCCGACACTCCCAGATACACCTCTGACACACCCAGGCACATCTATGACACTCCCAGGCACCACTGCCAGGCACCTCCGACACCCCAGGCACACCTCAGACATCCCATGTACACCGCTGACACTCCCAGGTACACCCAGATACCAGGTACAACCCAGACACCCCCAGGCACATCTTTGACACTCCTAAGAACACCTCTGACTCTCCCAGGCACACCGCTGACACTGCCAGTTACACCTCAGACACTGCCAGGTACACCTCTGACAATCCCAGGTACTCCACTGACATTCCCTGCACTTCTGACACCCCAGGCACACGTCCCACACCCAGATACACCTCTGACACTCCCAGGTACATCTCACACCCCAGGAACACTCTGATTCCCAGGTACACCGCTGACACTGCCATTTACACCAGACACTGCCAGGCACACCCCAGAAACTGCCAGGCACACCCCAGACACCCCAGGTACACTTCAGACACCCAAGGCACCACACCCTAGGCACACCTCTGACACCCCCAGGCACACCTCACACTCCCAGGCACACCGGGACACTCCTGGTACACTCACACCCAGGCACACCCTCTGACACCCAGGCACACCACTGACACTCCCAGGTACTCCACTGATTCCCGTACACCTCTGACACTCTAGGCACACGTCCGACACTACCAGATACACCTACTGACACCCCAAGCACACCTCAGACACTCCCAGGTACACCTGATACTCCAGGCACACCTCTGACACCCCAGGCACACTCTGACACTCCCAGTACCCACTGACATTCCCTGCACACCTCTGACACCCTAGGCACATCTGACACCCCCAGATACACCTACCGACACTCCCAGGCACATCTCTGACACCCAGGCACACCTCTGACACCCAGGTACACCTCTGACACTCTTGTGCACACCTGATACTCCTGGCACACCCCTCGATACCCACAGTACACTGACACTCCCAGGTACCCTCTGACATCCCTGGTTCACCCTGAGACTCCCAGGTACACCTGATACTCCCAGGTACACCTTGAGACTCTAGCCACTGACACCCCCGGTATACCTCTGACATTCCCAGGTACACCTCCGATACCCCAGGCACACCTCTGATACCCCAGGTAAACCTGATACCCTAGGTACATCTCTGACACTCCTAGGCACACCTCTGACACTCTGCATTCTCTGACACCTTCACTCCCTCTGACACTCCCAGGCACACCTCGACACTGCCAGGCACACTCTGACAATCCAGGCACTCCACTGACATTCCCTGGTACACTTCTGACACCCCAGGTACACGTCCGTCACCCACATACACCCTGACACTTCCAGGTACATCTCTGACACCCATGCACACCTCATGACACTCCCCAGGCACACCTATCACTCCCATACACGCTGACACTCCCAGGCACATCTCTGACACTCCCAGGTACCACTCAGACACTCCCCAGTACACCTCCTTGACACCCTGCCACACCTGACACTCCCAGGTACACCTCCGACACTCCCAGGCACACCCTGACACCCAGGCACACTTCACACCCTAGGCACACCTCCGACACTCCCCAGGCACACCACACCCCAGGTACACCTCTGACACTCCCAGGTACACCTTTGACACTCCCAGGTACACCTCTGACACCCCAGGCACACCTCTGACACCCCAGGCACACCTTGACACCCCAGGTACACCTCTGACACTCCTCTGACACCCCAGGTACTCTGACACTCCCTGGCACACTGACACTCCAGTACACGTCCGACACCCCAGATACACCTCTGACACTCCCAGGTACATCTCTGACACTCCCAAGTACACCTCTGACACTCCTAGGCACACCTCTGACACTTCCCAGGTACACTCTGACACCTAGACACCTTTGACACCCCCAGTACACTCTGACACCTCTAGTACTTCTCTGTCACTCCCTGATACACTTAACATCCCCAGGCACCGCTGACACCCCACGCACACACCTGACACTGGCAGTTACACCTCAGACACTGCCAGGCACACCCCAGAAACTGCCAGGCACACCTCAGACACCCCAGGCACACCTCAGACACCCAAGGCACCTCTGACACCCTAGGCACACCCTCTGACACCCCAGGCACACCTCAGACACCCCAGGCACACCGGTGACACCCCAGGCACACCTCTGACACCCCAGGTACACTTACACCCCAGGCACACCACTGACACCCCAGGTACTCCACTGACATTCCCTGCACTGACACCCCAGGCACGTCCGACACCAGATACACCTACTGACACTCCCAAGCACACCTCAGACACTCCCCAGGTACACCTGATACTCCCAGGTACACCTCTGACACCCCAGGCACACCTCTGACACCCCAGGCACTCCACTGACATTCCCTGGCACACCTCTGACACTCCTAGACACGTCCGACACTCCCCAGATACACCTACTGACACCCCAGGTACATCTCTGACACTCCCAGGCACACCTCTGACACCCAGGCACACCTCTGACACTCTTAGGCACACCTGATACTCCCTGGCACACCTCCGATAATTCCAGGCACACCTCTGACACTCCTGTACCTCTGACACTCCCTGGTTCACCTCTGAGACTCCTGGTGCACACTCATACCAGGTGCACCTTTGAGACTCTATGCACTTCACTGACACTCCTGCATACCTCTGACATTCCCAGGCACACCTGATAATTCCCAGGTACACCTCTGATATCCCAGGTAAACTGACACTCCTAGGTACACCTCTGACACCCCAGGCACACC
Organism: Homarus americanus; assembly: GCF_018991925.1. Classification (NCBI taxonomy): domain Eukaryota; kingdom Metazoa; phylum Arthropoda; class Malacostraca; order Decapoda; family Nephropidae; genus Homarus; species Homarus americanus. The sequence continues at coordinate 24,994 of NW_024742433.1, forward strand.
CCACACTCCCAGGTACCCTCTGACACTTCCCTGGCACACCTCTGACACCCTAGGTACACGTCCGACACCCCAGACACTCTGACACCCCAGGTACATCTCTGACACTCCCAAGCACACCCTGACACTCCCTAGGCACACCCTGACACTCCCAGGACACCTCTGACACTCCCCAGACACCTTTGACACTCCCAGGCACACCTCTGACACCCCAGGTACTTCTCTGTCACTCCCTGATACACCTCTCCCAGGTGCACCACACACTCCCACGCACACACCTGACACTGGCAGTTACACCTCAGACACTGCCAGCACACTGACAATGCCAGGTAGACCCCAGACACTCCCCAGGCACACCTGAGACACTCCAAGGCATCTCTGACACTTCCAAGTGCACCTCTGACACCCTAGGCACACCTCTGGCACTCCGGCACACCCCAGACACTCCCAGGCACAACGCTGACACCCCAGGCACACCTGACACTCCCTAAGCACACCTCTGACACCCCAGGCACACCTTGACACTCCCAGGCACACCTTGACATCCCAGGCACACCTCCGACACCCCAGGTACAACCACGACACCCCAGGCACACTTCTCACACTCCAGGTACACCTGACACTCCCAGGCACACCCGTCACCCCAGGCACACCTCTGACACCCCCAGGCACACCTTGATACTCCCAGGCACACCCCTGACACTCCCAGGCACACCTCTGACACCAGGCACACCTTGACACCCCAGGTACACCTCTGACACCCGGTCACACCCTGACACTCCCAGGTACTCCTCTGACACTCCCTGGTACACATCTGACACCCTAGGCACACGTCCGACACTCCCAGATACACTCTGACACTCCCAGGCACATCTCTGACACCCAAGCACACCTCTGACACCCTAGGTACACCCTGACACCCCAGGCACACTCTGACACCCCAGGACACCTTTGACACTCCCAGGTACACCTCTGACACTCCTAGGTACTTTCTGTCACTCCCCTGATACACCTCTAACACTCCAGTGCACCGCTGACACTCCCCACTGCACACACCTGACACTGCAGTCACACCTCAGACACTGCCAGGCAACACCAGAAACTGCCAGCACACCCTCAGACACTCCCAGGCACACCTCAGACACCGGCACCCTGACACCCTAGGCACACCTCTGACACTCCCCAGGCACACCTCAGACACTCCCAGGCACACTGGTGACACTCCCAGGCACACCTCTGACACTCCCCAGGCACACCCCTGACACCCCAGGCACACCACTGACACTCCCAGGCACTCCACTGACATTCCCTGGCACACCTCTGACACTCCTAGGTACACGTCCGACACCCCAGATACACCTACTGACACCCCTGGTACACCTCAGACACTCCCAGGCACACCCTGATACTCCCAGGCACACCTCTGACACTCCCAGGCACACCTCTGACACTCCCAGGTACTCCACTGACATTCCCTGGCACACCTCTGACACTCCTAGGCACACGTCCGACACTCCCAGATACACCTACTGACACTCCGGTGCACATCTCTGACACTCCCAGGCACACCTCTGACACTCCCAGGCACACCTCTGACACCTTAGGTACACCTCTGATACTCCCTGCACACCTCCGGATACCCCAGGTACACCTCTGACACCCCAGGTACCTCTGACACTCCCTGGTTCACCTCTGAGACTCCCAGGCACACCTCGATACCTGGTACACCTTTGAGACTCCCAGGTACTTCACTGACACTCCCTTGGTATACCTCTGACATTCCCAGGTACACCTCTGATACCCCAGGTACACCTCTGATACTCCCAGGTAAACCTGATACCCTGAGGTCTCTTGATAATTTCCAGGTACACCTCTGACACTCAGGCACTCTCTGACACTCCCTGGCACACCCTGACACCCCAGGTACACGTCCGACACTCCCCAGATACACCTCTGACACTCCCAGGCACACCTCTGACACTCCTAGGCACACCTCTGACACTCCCAGGACACCTCTGACACCCCAGGGACACCTTTGACACCCCAGGCACACCCTCTGACACTCCAGGTACTCTCTGTCACTCCCCTGATACACCCTAACACTCCCAGGCACCGACACTCCCACGACACACCTCGACACTGGCAGTTACACCTCAGACACTGCCAGGCACACATCAGACACTGCCGGGCAGACCCCTCAGACACCCAGGCACACCTGAGACACCCATGCATCTCTGACACCTCCAAGTGCACCTCTGACACTCCTAGGCACACCTCTACTCCAAGGCACACCTCAGACACCCCAGGTACAACGCTGACAATCCCCAGGCACACCTCTGACACCCCCAAGCACACCTCTGACACCCCAGGCACACCTCCGACACTCGCACACCTCTGACACCCCAGGCACACTTCTCACACCAGGCACACCTGACACCCCCAGGCACACCTCTGACACTCCAGGTAAACCTCTGACATTCCCAGGCACACCTCTGACACCCCAGGCACACCTCTGACACCCCAGGCACACCTTGCCACTCCCCAGGCACACCTCTGACACCCCAGGCACACCTTGGACACCCAGGCACACCTTGACACCCCAGGCACCACTGACATTCCCCGGTACACCTCTGACACTCCCAGGCACACCTGCTGACACTGAACGGGCACACCTCCGACACTTGCACACTTCTCACATTCCCCAGGCACACCTCCGACACTCTGGCACACCTCTGACACTCCCCAGGCACACCTCTGACACTCCAAGGTACACATCTGACACTCCCAGGCACACCCTGACAATCCTGCTACTCCACTGACATTCCCTGGTACACCTCTGACACTCGGCACACGTCCGACACTCCCCAGATACACCTCTGACACACCGGTACATATATGACACTCCCCAGCACACCGCTGATACTGCCAGTTACACCTCCGACACCCCAGGCACACCTCTGACACTCCCAGGCACACCTCTGACACCCCAGGCACACCTCAGACACCCCAGGCACACCGCTGACACTCCAGGCACACCCAGATACCTGCACACCCCAGACACTCCCAGCACATCTCTGACACTCCCAGTTACACCTCTGACCTCCCAGGCACACCGCTGACACTGCCAGTTACACCAGACACTGCTAGGCACACCTCTGACAATCCCAGGTACCCACTGACATTCCCTGGTACACCCCTGACACTCCCAGGCACACGTCCGACACTCCCCAGATACACCTCTGACACTCCCAGGTACATCTCTGACACTTGGAACACCTCTGACTCTCCCAGGTACACCGCTGACACTGCCAGTTACACCTCAGACACTGCCAGGCACACGTCAGAAACCACCAGGCACACCACAGACACCCCAGGCACACCTCAGACACCCCTAGGCACAACCTGACACCCCAGGCACACCTCAGACACTCCCAGGCACACCTGGTGACACCCCAGGTACAACCTGACACCCCAAGCACACCTATGACACTCCCCAGGCACACCTCCGATACCCCAGCACACCTCTGACACTCCCCAGGTACACCTCTTGACACTCCCTGATACACCTCTAACACACCCAGGTGCACCGCCGACACTGCCAGTTACACCTCAGACACCCAGGCACACCTCATACACTGCCAGGCACACCCTCTGACAATCCCAGGTACTCCACCTGACATTCCCTGGCACACTTCTGACACTCCCAGGCACACGTCCCACACCCCAAGATACACCTCTGACACCCCAGGTACATCTCTGGACACCCCAGGAACACTCTGACTCCCAGGTACACCGCTGACACTGCCATTTACACCTCAGACACTGCCAGGCACACCTCAGAAACTGCAAGGTACACCTCAGACACTCCCAGGCACACCTCCGATACTCCCAGGCACACCTCTTGAGACTCCCAGGCACTTCACTGACACTCCCTGGCATACCTCTGACATTCCCAGGCACACCTCCGGATACTCCCAGGTACACCTCTGATACTCCCAGGTAAACCTCCGATACCCCAGGTACATATCTGACACCCCAGGTACACCTCTGACACTCCTTGGTATTCCTCTGACACTCCTTGGTACCCTCCACCTTAAGGCACACCTCTGACACTGCCAGGCACACCCCTGACACCCAGGCACTCCACCTACATTCCCTGGCACACCCCTGACACCCCTAGGCACACGTCCGTCATCCCCATATACACTCTGACACCCCAGCACATCTCCTGACACTGCACACCTAGCATTAATCCAGGCACACTTCTGACTTGCCACCGCTGACACTCGGCCATCTTGACACCCCAGGCACCACCAGACACCCAGGCACACCCTGACACCCCAGGCACACCTCTGACACCCCAGGCACACCTCTGACACTCCAGGCACTCCACTGACATTCCCTGCACACTTCTGACACTCCCAGGTACACGTCCGACACTCCCAGATACACCTACTGACACTCCCCAGGCACATCTATGACACTCCCAGGTACACCTCCTGACACTGCCAGGTACACTGACACCCCAGGCACCTCCTGACACTCCTAGGCACACCTCTGACACTCCCAGGCACACCCTGACACTCCTCTGCACACTGCTGACACTCCCAGGCACACCCTGACACTCCCCAGGCACACCCTGACACCCCAGGCACCTCTGACACTCCCAGGTACACCTCCGACACCTCAGGCACACGTCCGACACTCCCCAGGCACACCTCTGACACTCCCAGGCACATCTCTGACACTCCCAGCCCTCTGACTCTCCCAGGCACACCCTGACACTGCGTGCACCCCAGACACCGCCAGGCACACGTCAGAAACCACCAGGCACACCCCAGACATTCCCAGGCACACCCCAGACACCCAAGGTGCACCTCTGACACTCCCGTGCACCTCTGACACTCCTAGGCACACCTCTGACACTCCCAGGTACACCTCAGACACTCCCAGGCACACGGTGACACTCCAGGTACACCCTGACACCCCAGGCACACCTCAGACACCCCAGGCACACCTCCGATACTTCAAGGCACACCTCTGACACTCCCAGGTACCCACTGACACCTCAAGTACACCTCTGACACCCCTAGGCACACCTCCTGACACTCCAGGAACACCTCTGACACTCCCAGGTACACCTCTGACACTCCCAGGCACACTCTGACACTCAGGTACACCCTCTGACACTCCCAGGCACACTGATACCCCTGGCACACTCCACACTCCCAGGTACACCTCTGACACCCCAGGTACCTCTGACACCCCTGGTTCACCTCTGAGACTCCCTCAGGTATCTGATACTCCCAGCGGCACACCTTGAGACACCCTAGGTACTCTCACTGACACCCTCAGGCATAACCTGACATTCCCCAGGCACACCTGACACTTCCTGGCACACCTCTGACACTCCCCAGGCACACCTCTGACACCCCAGGTCCGCCTCCGACACTCCCAGGCACAACTCTGACACTCCCAGGTACACCTTGATACTCCCAGGACACCTCCTGACACTTGTGTACACCTCTGACACCCAGGCACACCTCTGACACTCCCATGCACACCTCAGACTACCACAGGCACACTCTGACACTCCCAGGCACACCCAGATACTCTCAGGTACACCCCAGACACTCCCAGGCACACCTCTGACACTCCGCACACCTCCTGACACTCCCAGGTACACCTCTGACACTTGGTAGCACACTTCTCACACTCGCACACCTCTGACACTCCAGGTACTCCACTGACATTCCCTGCACAGCTCTGACACTCCCCAGGTACACGTCCGACACTTCCAGATACACTCTGACACTGCCAGGCACACCTCTGACACCCCAGGACACCTCAGACACTCCCAGGTTCACCCCAGACACCCCCAGGTACACCCCAGACATTCCCCTGGTACCACCTCTGACACTCCGGGGCACACCTCTGACACCCCCTGCACACCCCTGACACTCCCCAGGCACACCCCACACGCCCAGGCACACCCTTGACATTCCCCAGTTACCCCTCCACACCCCAGGTACCACTGACATCCCTGGCACAGCCTCTGACACCCCAGGCACACGTCCGACACTCCAGACACCGACACCTCAGGTACACCTCTGCACCCCCCTGCACACCTCCGATATCCCCAGGCACACCTCCGATATTCCTGACACCTCTGACACTCCCAGGCACACCTTTGACACCCCAGGCACTCCACTGACATTCCCTGGCACACCCTGACATTCCCAGGCACACCGCTGACACTGCCAGGCACACCTCCGACACTCTGGTGCCACCGACCTCCCAGGCACACTTCTCACACCCCAGGTACACCTCCGACACTCCCAGGCACCTCTGATACCCCAGGCACACCCCTGACACTCCAAGGCACACTCTGACACTGCCAGGCACACCTCTGACAATCCCAGGCACTCCTGTGACACCCCAGGTACACCTCCGATGACTCTGGTAGGTACACCTCTGACACCCCAGGCACACCTCCGATATTCTCAGCACACTCTGATATTCCCAGGCACACTCCGATACCCCAGGTACACCTTGAGACCCCAGGCACCCACTGACACCCCTGGCACACCCCATTCCCCAGCACACCTCCGAGACCTACAGGCACACCTCTGACACTCCCAGTACATCTCTGATACTTCCCAGGCACACCTGATGCTCCCAGGCACACCTCCGAGCAATTCTGAAGTGCACTCCTGACACTCTGGATCACCTCTGAGACTACCAGGCACACCTGATACTCCTGGGTCACCTTTGAGACTCACAGGATACTTTCACTTACACCCCTGGGTCTCCTCTGACATTCCAGGCACACCTGACACTCCCAAGGTACATCCTCTGACAATCCCAGGTACACCTCTGACACTCCCAGCTCCTGTCTCCGACACCCCAGGCACAACTCTGACACTCCCAGGTAAACCCTGATACCCCAGGCACACCTCTGAAACCCCCAGGTACATCTCTGACACTCCTAGGTATTCCTGCAATTCTGGTACTCCTCTGACACTCCAGGTACACCTCTGACATTAAGCAGGCACACCTCTGACAATTCCAGGTACCACTGACATCTCCCTGGTACACTCTGACACTTGCACACGTCCGACACTCCAGATACACCTCTGTCACCCCAGGTACATCACTGACTAACCCAGAACACTCTGACTCAAGGCACACCTCTGACACTCCCAGGTACACTCTAACACTCCCAGGCACACCGCTGGACACTTGCACATCTCTGGACACCTGAACACCTCTGACTCTCCAGGTACACCGCTGACACTGCCAGTTACACTGACACTGCCAGGTACATCTCTGACAATCCCAGGTACTCCACTGACATTCCTATGGGTCTCTGACACCTAAGGCACACGTCCGACACCCCAGATCATCTCTGGGACACTCCCAGGTACATCTCTGACACCCAGGAACACCTCTGACCTCCCAGGCACATTCTGCTGACACTGCCAGTTATACCTCAGACACTGCAGGTACAACTCAGAAACCCAGGTACACCAGACACTCCAGGCACACCTCAGACACCTGCTATGCACCTCTGACACCCCCAAGTGCACTCTGACACCTAGCACACCTCTGACACCCAGGTACACCTCCAGACACTCCCAGGCACACTGGTACACTCCCAGGTACACCTCTGACACTCCCAAGCACACCCATGACACTCCCAGGCACACCTGATACTCCCAGGTACACCTCTGACACCCCAGGTCAGTTCTGACACCCTGGTGACTCCACTGACACCCTGGTACACCCTGACACTCCTAGGTACACGTGCTTTGCTAATTCCCAGGCACTCTGGTGACTCCCAAGTGCACTTGACACCCTAGGCACACTCTGACACCCCAGGTACACTTCAGACACTTGGTGCACACCGGTGCACACCTGGCACACCTGACACTCTGAGGCACACCCCTGACAGCCCCAGGCACACTCTCAATAACTTGCACACCTGACACTCCCAGGTACACCCTGACATCCCCAGGTACACCCTGACAATTCTGCGGTACACTTCAGACACTCCCAGGCACACCTCTGGACACTTGTGTACACCTTGTTAATTCTGGTACACTCTTGACACTCCCAGATACACCTCTGACGCTCCCAGGTACATCTCACACCCCAGGCACACTGACTTCCCAGGCACACTTCACACTCCTGTGGTACACTCTCCGGACACTGCAGGCACACTCTGATATCTCCCAGGTACACTCTGACACTCCAAGGTACACCTCTGAGAATGCCAGGTACAACTCTGACAATCCTAGGCACTCTGTGACACTCCCAGGTACACTCCGACACTCCCAGGTACACCCCTGACACCATAGGTACACCTCCTGATATTATCAGGTATACCTCCGATATTCTGGTACACCTGGATAATTCTAAGAGCAATATGCAACTGAACGAAGCATACTTGAT
>NW_024742434.1:0-16911 GCF_018991925.1 Homarus americanus
GCATCATCAGTAAGACAGCATCATCAGTAAAGACGGCTTCATCAGTAGACAGCATCATCAGTAAAGACAGCATCATCAGTAGACAGCTTCGTCAGTAAGACATCATCAGTAAGACAGCTTCATAAGTAAAACATCTTCATCATCAAGACAGCATCATGAGTAAGACAGCATCATCAGTAAGACAGCTTCATCAGTAAGACAGCTTCATCAGTAAGACAACTTCATCAGTAAGAGAGCATCATCAGTAAGACAGCATCATCAGTAAGACAACTTCATCAATTAGACAACTTCATCAGTAAGACAGCATCATCAGTAAGACAGCTTCATCAGTAAGACAGCTTCATCAGTAAGACAACTTCATCAGTAAGAGAGCATCATCAGTAAGACAGCATCATCAGTAAGACAACTTCATCAATTAGACAGCTTCGTCAGTAAGACATCATCAGTAAGACAGCTTCATAAGTAAAACATCTTCATCATCAAGACAGCATCATGAGTAAGACAGCATCATCAGTAAGACAGCTTCATCAGTAAGACAGCTTTATCAGTAAGACAACTTCATCAGTAAGAGAGCATCATCAGTAAGACAGCATCATCAGTAAGACAGCATCATCAGTAAGACAGCATCATTAGTAAGACAGCCTCATCAGAAAGACAGCATCATCAGTAAGACAGCATCATCAGTAAGACAGCATTATCAGTAAGACAACTTCATCAGTAAGACAGCTTCATCAGTAAGACAGCATCATCGGTAAGACAGCATCATCACTAAGACAACTTCATCAGTAAGACAGCATCAACAGTAAGACAGCATCATCAGTAAGACAACTTCATCAGTTAGACAGCTTCATCAGTAAAACATCATCAGTAAGACAGCTTCATCAGTAAAACAGCTTCATCATTAAGACAGCATCATCAGTAAGACAACTTCATCAGTAAGACAGCATCAACAGTAAGACAGCATCATCAGTAAGACAACTTCATCAGTTAGACAGCTTCATCAGTAAAACATCATCAGTAAGACAGCTTCATCAGTAAAACAGCTTCATCAGTAAGACAGCATCATCAGTAAGACAGCATTATCAGTAAGACAACTTCATCAGTAAGACAGCTTCATCAGTAAGACAGCTTCATCAGTAAGACAGCATCATCAGTAAAACAACTTCATCAGTAAGACAGCTTCATCAGTAAGACAGCTTCATTAGTAAGACAGCATCATCAGTAAGACAGCATTATCAGTAAGATAGCATCATCAGTAAGACAGCATAATCAGTAAGACAGCATCATCAGTAAGAAAACTTCATCAGTAAGACAGCTTCATCAGTAAGACAGCTTCATATAAGACAGCTTCATTAGTAAGAAAGCTTCATCAGTAAGACAACATCATCAGTAAGACAGCATCATCAGTAGACAGCTTCATCATTATGTCAGCGCCATCAGTAAGACAGCATCATCAGTAAGACAGCTTCATCAGTAAGACAGTATGATCAGCAAGACAGCAACATCAGAAAGATAAATTCATCAATAAGACACCTTCATCAGATAGACAGCTTGACCAGTAAGACAGCATCATCAGTAAGACAGCATCATCAGTAAGACAATTTCATCAATAAGACAGCTTCATTAGTAAGACAGCATCATCTGTAAGACAGCATCATCAGTATGACAACTTCTTCAGTAACACAGCTTAATCAGTAAAACAGCTTCATCATCAAGACAGCATCATCAGTAAGACAGCTTCATCAGTAAGACAGCATCATCAGTAAGACAGCATCATCAGTAAGACAACTTCATCAGTAAGAGAGCATCATCAGTAAGACAGCATCATCAGTCAGACAACTTCTTTAGTTAGACACCTTCGTCAGTAAGACATCATCAGTAAGACAGCTTCATAAGTAAAACAGCTTCATCATCAAGACAGCTTCATGAGTAAGACAGCATCATCAGTAAGACAGCTTCATCAGTAAGACAGCTTCATCAGTAAGACAACTTCATCAGTACGACAGCATCATCAGTATGACAGCATCATCAGTAAGACAGCATCATCAGTAAGACAACTTCATCAATAAGACAGCTTCATCAGTAAGACAGCATCATCAGTAAGACAGCATCATCACTAAGACAACTTCATCAATAAGACAGCTTCATCAGTAAGACAGCATCATCAGTAAGACAGCATCATCACTAAGACAACTTCATCAGTAAGACAGCATCATCAGTAAGACAGCATCATCAGTAAGACAACTTCATCACTTAGACAGCTTCGTCAGTAAGACATCATCAGTAAGACAGCTTCATCAGTAAAACAGCTTCATCATTAAGACAGCGTCATAAGTAAGACAGCATCATCAGTAAGACAGCATTATCAGTAAGAGAGCATCATCAGTAAGACAGCATCATCAGTAAGACAACTTCATCAGTAAGACAGCTTCATCAGTAAGACAGCTTCATCAGTAATACAGCATCATCAGTAAGACAGCATCATCAGTAAGACAGCATTATCAGTAAGAGAGCATCATCAGTAAGACAGCATCATCAGTAAGACAACTTCATCAGTAAGACAGCATCATCAGTAAGACAGCATTATCAGTAAGACAGCATCATGAGTAAGACAGCTTCATCAGTAAGAAAACTTCATCTGTAAGACAGCATCATCAGTAAGACATCATTATCAGTAAGACAGCATTATCAGTAAGACAGCTTCATCAGTAAGACAGCTTCATCAGTAAGACAGCATCATCAGTAAGACAGAATCATTAGTAAGACAGCATTATCAGTAAGAGAGCATCATCAGTAAGACAGCATCATCAGTAAGACAACTTCATCAGTAAGACAGCATCATCAGTAAGACAGCATTATCAGTAAGACAGCATCATGAGTAAGAAAGCTTCATCAGTAAGACAACATCATCAGTAAGACAGCATCATCAGTAGACAGCATCATCAGTAAGACAGCTTCATCAGTAAGACAGCATCATCAGTAAGACAGCTTCATCAATAAGACAGCTTCATCAATAAGACAGCATCATTAGTAAGACAGCATCATCAGTAAGACAGCTTCATCAGTTAGACAGCTTCATCAGTAAGTCATCATCAGTATGACAGCTTCATCAGTAAAACAGCTTCATCATCAAGACAGCATCATCAGTAAGACAGCATCATCAGTAAGACAACATTATCAGTAAGAGAGCATCATCAGTAAGACAGCATCATCAGTAAGACAACTTCATCAGTAAGACAGCTACATCAGTAAGACAGCTTCATCAGTAAGACAGCATCATCAGTAAGACAGCATTGTGAGTAAGACAGCATCGTCAGTAAGACAGCATAATCAGTAAGACAGCATCATCAGTAAGAAAACTTCATCAGTAAGACAGCTTCATCAGTAAGACAACATCATCAATAAGACAGCATCATCAGTAGACAGCATCCTCATTAAGACAGCTTCATCAGTAAGACAGCATCATCAGTAGACAGCATCATCAGTAAGACAGCATCATCAGTAAGACAGCATTATCAGTAAGACAGCATCATCAGTAAGACAGCATCATCAGTCAGCATCATCGAGACAGCATCATCAGTAAGACAACTTCATCAGTAAGACAGCTACATCAGTAAGACAGCTTCATCAGTAAGACAGCATCATCAGTAAGACAGCATTGTGAGTAAGACAGCATCATCTGTAAGACAGCATAATCAGTAAGACAGCATCATCAGTAAGAAAACTTCATTAGTAAGAAAGCTTCATCAGTAAGACAACATCATCAATAAGACAGCATCATCAGTAGACAGCATCATCAGTAAGACAGCTTCATCAGTAAGACAGCATCATCAGTAGACAGCATCATCAGTAAGACAGCATCATCAGTAAGACAGCATTATCAGTAAGACAGCATCATCAGTAAGACAGCATAATCAGTAAGACAGCTTCATCAGTAAGAAAACTTCATCAGTAAGACAGCTTCATCAGTAAGACAGCGTCATATAAGACAGCTTCATCAGTAAGACAACATCATCAGTAAGACAGCATCATCAGTAGACAGCTTCATCATTATGTCAGCGCCATCAGTAAGACAGCATCATCAGTAAGACAGCTTCATTAGTAAGACAGTTTCATCAGTAAGACAGCATCATCAGCAAGACAGCAACATCAGAAAGATAAATTCATCAATAAGACAGCTTCATCAGATAGACAGCTTCACCAGGAAGACAGCATCATCAGTAAGACAGCATCATCAGTAAGACAACATCATCAGTAAGACAGCATCATCAGTAGACAGCTTCATCATTATGTCAGCGCCATCAGTAAGACAGCTTCATTAGTAAGACAGTTTCATCAGTAAGACAGTATGATCAGCAAGACAGCAACATCAGAAAGATAAATTCATCAATAAGACAGCTTCATCAGATAGACAGCTTCACCAGTAAGACAGCATCATCAGTAAGACAGCTTCATTAGTAAGACAGCATCATCTGTAAGACAGTATCATCAGTATGACAACTTCTTCAGTAACACAGCTTAATCAGTAAAACAGCTTCATCATCAAGACAGCATCATCAGTAAGACAGCTTCATCAGTAAGAGAGCTTCATCAGTAAGACAACTTCATCAGCAAGACGGCTTCATCAGTAAGACAGCATCATCAGTAAGACAGCATCATCAGTAAGACAACTTCATCAGTAAGACAGCATCATCAGTAAGACAACTTCTTTAGTTAGACACCTTCGTCAGTAAGACATCATCAGTAAGACAGCTTCATAAGTAAAACAGCTTCATCATCAAGACAGCATCATGAGTAAGACAGCATCATGAGTAAGACAGCTTCATCAGTAAGACATCATCAGTAAGACAGCTTCATAAGTAGAACAGCTTCATCATCAAGACAGCATCATGAGTAAGACAGCAACATCAGTAAGACAGCTTCATCAGTAAGACAGCTTCATCAGTAAGACAACTTCATCAGTAAGACAACTTCATCAGTAAGACAACTTCATCAGTAAGACAGCATCATCAGTAAGACAGCATCATCAGTAAGAGAGCATCATCAGTAAGACAGCATCATCAGTAAGACAACTTCTTTAGTTAGACACCTTCGTCAGAAAGACATCATCAGTAAGACAGCATCATCAGTAAGACATCATCAGTAAGACAGCTTCATAAGTAAAACAGCTTCATCATCAAGACAGCATCATGAGTAAGACAGCATCATCAGTAAGACAGCTTCATAAGTAAAACAGCTTCATCATCAAGATAGCATCATGAGTAAGACAGCATCATCAGTAAGACAGCTTCATAAGTAAAACAGCTTCATCATCAAGACAGCATCATGAGTAAGACAGCATCATCAGTAAGACAGCTTCATCAGTAAGACATCATCAGTAAGACAGCTTCATAAGTAAAACAGCTTCATCATCAAGACAGCATCATGAGTAAGACAGCATCATCAGTAAGACAGCTTCATCAGTAAGACAGCTTCATCAGTAAGAGAGCATTGTGAGTAAGACAGCATCATCAGTAAGGCAGCATAATCAGTAAGACAGCATCATCAGTAAGAAAACTTCATCAGTAAGACAGCTTCATCAGTAAGACAGTATGATCAGCAAGACAGCAACATCAGAAAGATAAATTCATCAATAAGACACCTTCATCAGATAGACAGCTTGACCAGTAAGACAGCATCATCAGTAAGACAGCATCATCAGTAAGACAATTTCATCAATAAGACAGCTTCATTAGTAAGACAGCATCATCTGTAAGACAGCATCATCAGTATGACAACTTCTTCAGTAACACAGCTTAATCAGTAAAACAGCTTCATCATCAAGACAGCATCATCAGTAAGACAGCTTCATCAGTAAGACAGCATCATCAGTAAGACAGCATCATCAGTAAGACAACTTCATCAGTAAGAGAGCATCATCAGTAAGACAGCATCATCAGTAAGACAACTTCTTTAGTTAGACACCTTCGTCAGTAAGACATCATCAGTAAGACAGCTTCATAAGTAAAACAGCTTCATCATCAAGACAGCATCATGAGTAAGACAGCATCATCAGTAAGACATCATCAGCTAAAGACAACTTCATCAGAAGACAGCATCGACAGCATCATCAGTAAAGACAAACATCATCAGTAACAACCGTACCACAAGACAGCCTGTACCAGTAAGACAGCATCATCAGTAAGACAGCATCATCACTAAGACAACTTCATCAATAAGACAGCTTCATCAGTAAGACAGCATCATCAGTAAGACAGCATCATCACTAAGACAACTTCATCAGTAAGACAGCATCATCAGTAAGACAGCATCATCAGTAAGACAACTTCATCACTTAGACAGCTTCGTCAGTAAGACATCATCAGTAAGACAGCTTCATCAGTAAAACAGCTTCATCATTAAGACAGCGTCATAAGTAAGACAGCATCATCAGTAAGACAGCATTATCAGTAAGAGAGCATCATCAGTAAGACAGCATCATCAGTAAGACAACTTCATCAGTAAGACAGCTTCATCAGTAAGACAGCTTCATCAGTACAGCATCAACAGTAAGACAGCATCATCAGTAAGACAGCATTATCAGTAAGAGAGCATCATCAGTAAGACAGCATCATCAGTAAGACAACTTCATCAGTAAGACAGCATCATCAGTAAGACAGCATTATCAGTAAGACAGCATCATGAGTAAGACAGCTTCATCAGTAAGAAAACTTCATCTGTAAGACAGCATCATCAGTAAGACATCATTATCAGTAAGACAGCATTATCAGTAAGACAGCTTCATCAGTAAGACAGCTTCATCAGTAAGACAGCATCATCAGTAAGACAGCATCATCAGTAAGACAGCATTATCAGTAAGAGAGCATCATCAGTAAGACAGCATCATCAGTAAGACAACTTCATCAGTACGACAGCATCATCAGTAAGACAGCATTATCAGTAAGACAGCATCATGAGTAAGAAAGCTTCATCAGTAAGACAACATCATCAGTAAGACAGCATCATCAGTAGACAGCATCATCAGTAAGACAGCTTCATCAGAAAGACAACTTCATCAGTAAGACAGCATCATCAGTAACACAGCATCATCAGTAACACAGCATCATCAGTAAGACAGCTTCATCAGTAAGACAACTTCATCAGTAAGACAACTTCATCAGAAAGAGAGCACAATCAGTAAGACAGCATCATCAGTAAGACAGCTTCATCAGTAAGACAACTTCATCAGTAAGACAACTTCATCAGTAAGACAGCATCATCAGTAAGACAGCATCATCAGTAAGACAGCATCATCAGTAAGACAGCTTCATCAGTAAGACAGCATCATCAGTAAGACAGCTTCATCAGTAAGACAACTTCATCAGTAAGACAGCTTCATCAGTAAGACAGCATCATCAGTAAGACAGCTTCATCAGTAAAACTGCATCATCAGTAAGACAGCATCATCAGTAAGACAGCTTCATCAGTAAGACAGCATCATCAGTAAGACAGCATCATCAGTAAGACAGCTTCATCAGTAATACAGCATCATCAGTAAGACAGCATCATCAGTAAGACAGCTTCATCAGTAAGACAGCATCATCAGTAAGACAGCTTCATCAGTAAGACAGCATTATCAGTAAGACAGCTTCATCAGTAAGACAACTTCATCAGTAAGACAGCTTCATCATCATCATCAACAAAAGAGTTGTGCTTCATCAAGACAGCTTCGTCAGTAAGACAACTTCATCAGTAAGACAGTTTACTCAGTAAGACAGCTCTCATCATTAAGACAGCATCATCAGTATGACAACTCTACCAGTAACACACCTTCATCAGCAAACAGCCTTCCATCAGTAAGACAGCATCATCAGGCAAGACAGCATCACCAGTTAAGACAACTTCATCACTAGACAGCTTCGTCAGTACATCATCAGTAAGACAGCGCTTCATAAGTAAAACATCTTCATCATCAAGACAGCATCATGAGTAAGACAGCATCATCAGTAAGACAGCTTTCATCAGTAAGACAGCTTCATCAGTAAGACAACTCATCAGTAAGTAAGAGAGCATCATCAGTAAGACAGCATCATCAGTAAGACAACTTACCAGTTAGACAGCTTCATCAGTAAAAGATTTATCAGTAAGACAGCATTATCAGTAAGACAACTTCATCAGTAATACAGCTTCATCAGTAAGACAGCTTCATCAGTAAGACAGCATCATCAGTAAAACAACTTCATCAGTAAGACAGCTTCATCAGTAAGACAGCTTCATTAGTAAGACAGCATCATCAGTAAGACAGCATTATCAGTAAGACAGCATCATCAGTAAGACAGCATAATCAGTAAGACAGCATCATCAGTAAGAAAACTTCATCAGTAAGACAGCTTCATCAGTAAGACAGCTTCATATAAGACAGCTTCATTAGTAAGAAAGCTTCATCAGTAAGACAACATCATCAGTAAGACAGCATCATCAGTAGACAGCTTTATCATTATGTCAGCGCCATCAGTAAGACAGCATCATCAGTAAGACAGCTTCATCAGTAAGACAGTATGATCAGCAAGACAGCAACATCAGAAAGATAAATTCATCAATAAGACACCTTCATCAGATAGACAGCTTGACCAGTAAGACAGCATCATCAGTAAGACAGCATCATCAGTAAGACAATTTCATCAATAAGACAGCTTCATTAGTAAGACAGCATCATCAGTAAGACAGCATCATCAGTATGACAACTTCTTCAGTAACACAGCTTAATCAGTAAAACAGCTTCATCATCAAGACAGCATCATCAGTAAGACAGCTTCATCAGTAAGACAGCATCATCAGTAAGACAGCATCATCAGTAAGACAACTTCATCAGTAAGAGAGCATCATCAGTAAGACAGCATCATCAGTCAGACAACTTCTTTAGTTAGACACCTTCGTCAGTAAGACATCATCAGTAAGACAGCTTCATAAGTAAAACAGCTTCATCATCAAGACAGCATCATGAGTAAGACAGCATCATCAGTAAGACAGCTTCATAAGTAAAACAGCTTCATCATCAAGACAGCATCATGAGTAAGACAGCATCATCAGTAAGACAGCTTCACCAGTAAGACATCATCAGTAAGACAGCTTCATAAGTAAAACAGCTTCATCATCAAGACAGCATCATGAGTAAGACAGCATCATCAGTAAGACAGCTTCATCAGTAAGACAGCTTCATCAGTAAGAGAGCATTGTGAGTAAGACAGCATCATCAGTAAGACAGCATAATCAGTAAGACAGCATCATCAGTAAGAAAACTTCATCAATGAACGAAACTTCATTAGTAAACAACATCATCAATAGACAGCATCATCAGTAGACAGCATCATCAGTAAGAACAGCTTCATCGAGCAAAGACAGCATCATCAGTAGACAGCATCTCATCAGTAAAGACAGCATCATCAGTAAAGACGGCATTATCAGTAAAGACAGCATCATCAGTAAGACAGCATCATCAGTAGACAGCATCATCAGTAAGACAGCATTGTGAGTAAAAGACAGCATCATCAGTAGAGAGCAATAATCAGTAAGACAGCATCATCCGGTAAAGAAAACTTCATCAGTAAAGACAAACTAAACAGTGAACATCATCAATACAAGACAGCATTATCAGTAGACAGCATCATCGTCAAGACGAAACTAATCGGTAAAGACAGCATCATCAGTAGACAGCATCATCAGTAAGACAGCATCATCAGTAAGACAGCATTATCAGTAAGACAGCATCATCAGTAAGACAGCATCATCAGTAGACAGCATCATCAGTAAGACAACTTCATCAGTAAGACAAATTCATTAGTTAGACAGCTTCATCAGTAAGACATCATCAGTAATACAGCATCATCAGTAAGACAGCATCATCAGTAAGACAATTTCATCAATAAGACAGCTTCATCAGTAAGACAGCATCATCAGTAAGACAGCTTCATCAGTTAGACAGCTTCACCAGTAAGACAGCATCATCAGTAAGACAATTTCATCAGTAAGACATCATCAGTAAGACAGCTTCATCAGTAAAACAGCTTCATCATCAAGACAGCATCATCAGTAAGACAGCTTCATCAGTAAGACAACATCATCAGCTAGACACCATCATCAGTAAGACAACTTCATCAGAAAGACAACATCATCAGTAAGACAGCAACATCAGTAAGACAGCTTCATCAGTAAGACAGCTTCATCAGTAAGACAACATCATCAGCTAGACAACATCATCAGTAACACAGCATCATCAGTAAGACAACTTCATCAGAAAGACAACATCATCAGTAAGACAGTAACATCAGTAAGACAACTTCATCAGAAAGACAACATCATCAGTAAGACAGCAACATCAGTAAGACAGCATCATCAGTAAGACAGCATCATCAGTAAGACAGCATCATCAGTAAGACAGCATCATCAGTAAGACAGCTTCATCAGTAAGACAGCTTCATCAGTAAGACAGCATCATCAGTAAGACAACATCATCAGTAAGACAGCTTCATCAGTAAGACAGCATCATCAGGAAGACAGTATCATCAGTAAGACAGCTTCATCAGTAAGACAGCTTCATCAGTAAGACAGCATCAGCAGTAAGACAACTTCATCAGTTAGACAGCTTCATCAGTAGGACATCATCAGTAAGACAGCTTTATCAGTAAAACAGCTTCATCATCAAGACAGCATCATCAGTAAGAGAGCATCATCAGTAAGACAGCATCATCAGTAAGACAGCTCCATCAGTAAGACAACTTCATCAGTAAGACAACTTCATCAGTTAGACAGCTTCATCTGTAAGACATCATCAGTAAGACAGCTTCATCAGTAAAACAGCTTCATCATCAAGACAGCATCATCAGTAAGACAGCGTCTTCAGTAAGTCAGCTTCATCAGTAAGACAACGTCATCAGTAAGACAGCATAATCAGTAAGAAAACTTCATCAGTAAGACAGCATCATCAATAAGACAGCATCATCAGTAAGACAACTTCATCAGTTAGACAGCTTCATCAGTAAGTCATCATCAGTAAGACAGCTTCATCAGTAAAACAGCTTCATCATCAAGACAGCATCATCAGTAAGACAACTTCATCAGTTAGACAGCTTCATCAGTAAGACATTATCAGTAAGACAGCTTCATCAGTAAAACAGCTTCATCAGTAAGACAGCTTCATCAGTAAGACAGCATCATCAGTAAGACAGCTTCATCAGTAAGACAGCTTCATCAGTAAGACAACTTCATCAGCATGACAGCTTCATCAGTAAGACAGCATCATCAGTAACACAGCATCATCAGTAAGACAACTCCATCAGAATGAGAGCAACATCAATAAGACAACTTCATCAGTTAGAGAGCTTCGTCAGTAAGACATCATTAGTAAGACAACTTCATAAGTAAAACAGCTTCATCAGTAAGACAACTTCATCAGTTAGACAGCTTCATCAGTAAGACATCATCGGTAAGACAGCTTCATCAGTAAGACAGCTTCATCAGTAAGACATCATCAGTAAGACAACTTTATCAGTAAGACAGCTTCATCAGTAAGACAACTTCATCAGTAAGACAGCTTCATCAGTAAGACAGCATCATCAGTAACACAACTTCATCAGTAAGACATCATCAGTAAGACAACTTCATCAGTAAGACAGCTTCATCAGTAAGACAACTTCATCAGTAAGACAGCTTCATCAGTAAGACAGCTTCATCGAAAGGTAAGACAACTGCATCAGTAAGACAGCTTCATCATTAAGACATCATCAGTAAGACAACTTCATCGGTTAGACGAAGCTTCATCGGTAAGACAACTGCATCAGTAACACAACATCGGTAAGACATCATCAGTAAGACAACTTCACCATCAGTAAGACGGCTTCGTCAGTAAGACAACTGCATCAGTAAGACGGCTTCATCCAGTGGAACGGCTAAATCGGTAGAACCTTCATCAGTAAGACGAAGCACAAATCAGTGGACATCATCGTGAACGCTTCATCAGTAAGACAACTTCATCAGTAAGACATCATCAGTAAGACAACTTCATCAGTAAGACATCATCAGTAAGACAACTTCATCAGTAAGACAGCATCATCAGTAAGACATCATCAGTAAGACAGCATCATCAGTAAGACATCATCAGTAAGACAGCATCATCAGTAAGACATCATCAGTAAGACAACTTCATCAGTAAGACAGCTTCATCAGTAAGACAGCTTCATCAGTAAAACAGCTTCAGCAGTAAGACAGCATCATCAGTAAGACAGCTTCATCAGTAAGACAGCTTCACCAGTAAGACATGTCAGTAAGACGGCTTCATCCGGTTAGACGAAAGCTGCATCGGTAAGACATCATCAGTAAAGACATCATCCGGTAAAGACGAAGCTGCATCCGGTTAGACGAAAGCTTCATCGGTAAGACAACTTCATCGGTAAAGACATCATCAGTAGACAGCTTCATCAGTTAGACAGCTTCTGCATCGGTAAGACATCATCAGTAAGACGGCTTCGGCATCGGTAAAGACGAAGCTGCATCGGTAAAGACATCATCCGGTAAGACAGCATCATCAGTAAGACAGCTTCATCAGTAAGACATCATCAGTAAGACAGCTTCGTCATTGATCATTAAGTCAGCGCCATCAGTAAGACAGCATCATCAGTAAGACAGCTTCATTAGTAAGACAGCATCATCAGTAAGACAGTTTCATCAGTAAGACAGCATCATCAGTAAGATAAATTCATCAATAAGATAGCTTCATCAGTTAGACAGCTTCACCAGTAAGACAGCATCATCAGTAAGACAGCATCATCAGTAAGACAATTTCATCAATAAGACAGCATCATCACTAAGACAACTTCATCAGTAAGACAACTTCATCAGTAAGACAGCATCATCACTAAGACAACTTCATCAGTAAGACAGCTTCATCAGTAAGACAGCATCATCAGTAAGACAATTTCATCAATAAGACAGCTTCATCAGTAAGACAGCATCATCACTAAGACAACTTCATCAGTAAGACAGCATCATCTGTAAGACAGCATCATCAGTATGACAACTTCATTAGTAACACAGCTTCATCAGTAAAACAGCATCATCAGTAAGACAGCATCATCAGTAAGATAAATTCATCAATAAGATAGCTTCATCAGTTAGACAGCTTCACCAGTAAGACAGCATCATCAGTAAGACAGCATCATCAGTAAGACAATTTCATCAATAAGACAGCATCATCAGTAAGACAGCATCATCAGTAAGACAGCATCATCACTAAGACAACTTCATCAGTAAGACAGCATCATCTGTAAGACAGCATCATCAGTATGACAACTTCATCAGTAACACAGCTTCATCAGTAAAACAGCTTCATCATCAAGACAGCATCATCAGTAAGACAATTTCATCAATAAGACAGCATCATCAGTAAGACAGCATCATCACTAAGACAACTTCATCAGTAAGACAGCATCATCTGTAAGACAGCAACATCAGTATGACAACTTCATCAGTAACACAGCTTCATCAGTAAAACAGCATCATCAAGACAGCATCATCAGTAAGACAGCTTCTACTGCAAGACAGCATCATCAGCAAGACAGCATCATCACTAAGACAACTTCATCAGTACGACAGCTTCTGTCAGTAAGACATCATCAGTAAGACAGCTTCATCAGTAAAACAGCTTCATCATCAAGACAGCAGCATCAATAAGACAGCATCATCAGTAAGACAGCTTCATCAGTTAGACAGCTTCATCAGTAAGACATCATCAGTAAGACAGCTTCATCAGTAAAACAGTTTAATCATCAAGACAGCATCATCAGTAAGACAGCATCAGCAGTAAGACAACTTCATCAGTTAGACAGCTTCATCAGTAAGACATCATTAGTAAGACAGCATCATCAGTAAGACAGCATCATCAGTAAGACAGCTTCATCAGTAAGACATCATTAGTAAGACAGCATCATCAGTAAGACAGCATCATCAGTAAGACAGCATCATCAGTAAGACAACTTCATCAGTCATAAGTAAGGCAACTTCACTCGGTTTGACAGCTTCATCAGTAAGACATCATCAGTAAGACAGCATCATCAGTAAGACAGCTTCATCAGTAAGACAACTTCATCAGTAAGACAACTTCATCAGTAAGACAACTTCATCAGTTAGACAGCTTCATCAGTAAGACATCATCATCAGTAAGACAGCATCATCAGTAAGACAGCATCATCAGTAAGACAACTTCATCAGTAAGACAACTTCATCAGTAAGACAACTTCATCAGTAAGACAACTTCATCAGTTAGACAGCTTCATCAGTAAGACATCATCAGTAAGACAGCTTCATCAGTAAAACAGCTTTATCAGTAAGACAGCATCATCAGTAAGACAGCATCATCAGTAAGACAGCTTCATCAGTAAGACAACTTCATCAGTAAGACAACATCATCAGTAAGACAGCATCATCAGTAAGACAGGATCATCAGTAAGACAACATCATCAGTAAGACAACTTCATCAGTAAGACAACTTCATCAATAAGACAACTTCATCAGTAAGACAACTTCATCAATAAGACAGCATCATCAGTAAGACAGCATCATCAGTAAGACAACTTCATCAATAAGACAGCATCATCAGTAAGACAGCATCATCAGTAAGACACTTCATCAATAAGACAACTTTATCAGTAAGACAACTTCATCAGTTAGACAGCTTCATCAGTAAGACATCATCAGTAAGACAGCTTCATCAGTAATACAGCTTCATCAGTAAGACAACTTCATCAGTAAGACAGCTTCATCAGTAAGACATCATCAGTAAGACAGCATCATCAGTAAGACAACTTCATCAGTAAGACAGCATCATCAGTAAGACAACATCATCAGTAAGACATCATCAGTAAGACAGCTTCATCAGTAAGACAGCATCATCAGTAAGACAACTTCATCAGTAAGACATCATCAGTAAGACAGCTTCATCAGTAAGACAGCTTCATCAGTAAGACATCATCAGTAAGACAGCTTCATCAGTTAGACAGCTTCATCAGTAAGACATCATCAGTAAGACATCATCAGTAAGACAGCTTCATCAGTTAGACAGCTTCATCAGTAAGACAACTTCATCAGTAAGACATCATCAGTAAGACAGCTTCATCAGTTAGACAGCTTCATCAGTAAGACATCATCAGTAAGACAGCTTCATCAGTAAGACAGCTTCATCAGTAAGACATCATCAGTAAGACAGCATCATCAGTAAGACAGCTTCATCAGTAAGACATCATCAGTAAGACAACTTCATCATTAAGTCAGCGCCATCAGTAAGACAGCATCATCAGTAAGACAGCTTCATTAGTAAGACAGCATCATCAGTAAGACAGTTTCATCAGTAAGACAGCATCATCAGTAAGATAAATTCATCAATAAGATAGGTTCATCAGTTAGACAGCTTCACCAGTAAGACAGCATCATCAGTAAGACAGCATCATCAGTAACACAATTTCATCAATAAGACAGCATCATCACTAAGACAACTTCATCAGTAAGACAACTTCATCAGTAAGACAGCATCATCACTAAGACAACTTCATCAGTAAGACAGCTTCATCAGTAAGACAGCATCATCAGTAAGACAATTTCATCAATAAGACAGCTTCATCAGTAAGACAGCATCATCTGTAAGACAGCATCATCAGTATGACAACTTCATTAGTAACACAGCTTCATCAGTAAAACAGCATCATCAGTAAGACAGCATCATCAGTAAGATAAATTCATCAATAAGATAGCTTCATCAGTAAGACAGCTTCACCAGCAAACAGCATCTTCAGTAGACAGCATCATCAGTAAAGACAACGCTTCCACCAGTAAGACAGCATCGTCATGAACAGCATCATCAGTATTACAACTTCATCAGTAACACAGCTTCATCAATTAAAAACAACTTCATCATCAAGACAACATCATCAGTGAACAACTTCATCAGTAACAACCATCATCAAGACAGCATCATCAGTAGACAGCGCCATCAGTAAAGACAGCTTCATTAGTAAGACAGTTTCATCAGTAAAGACAGCATGATCAGCAAGACAGCAACATCAATCAGATAAATTCATCCAATAAAAGACAACTAATCAGTTAACAGCTTCACCAGTAAAGACAACATCATCAATGGTGCTTTATCATCAGTGAACAATTTCATCAATAAGACAGCTTCATCCAGTAAAGACAGCATCATCAATAAGACAGCTTCTACGTCAAAGTAAGAACAACTTCATCAGTAAGACATCATCAGTAAGACAGCTTCATCAGTAAAACAGCTTCATCAGTAAGACAACTTCATCAGTAAGACAGCTTCATCAGTAAGACAGCTTCATCAGTAAGACAGCATCATCAGTAAGACAGCGCCATCAGTAAGACAGCTTCATCAGTAAAACAGCTTCATCATCAAGACAGCATCATCAGTAAGACAGCGCCATCAGTAAGACAGCTTCATTAGTAAGACAGTTTCATCAGTAAGACAGCATGATAAGCAAGACAGCAACATCAATAAGATAAATTCATCAATAAGACAGCTTCATCAGTTAGACAGCTTCACCAGTAAGACAGCATCATCAGTAAGACAGCTTCACCAGTAAGACAGCATCATCTGTAAGACAGCATCATCAGTATGACAACTTCATCAGTAACACAGCTTCATCAGTAAAACAGCTTCATCATCAAGACAGCATCATCAGTAAGACAGCATCATCAGTATGACAGCTTCATCAGTAAGAGAGCTTCATCAGTAAGAGAGCTTCATCAGTAAGACAACTTCATCCGCAAGACAGCTTCATCAGTAAGACAGCATCATCAGTAAGACAACTTCATCAGTAAGACAGCTTCATCAGTAAGACAGCATCATCAGTAAGACAGCATCATCAG
>NW_024742435.1:0-12721 GCF_018991925.1 Homarus americanus
TATAGTAAGGGGTAGAGGCACCTCGGTCATATTATACAAAATACCAGAGAAGTTCCACACCCGCATGGGAGACCGTCACAGTCAATCGGGGGTCGATTTGATAGATTACTACAGAGAACTTGCACACCCGAATGGGAGACAGTCAAAGTCAATCGGGGGTCGATTTAATAGCATACTACAGAAACTTGCACACCCGAATGGGAGACCTTCAGAGTCAATCGAGGGTCGATTTAATAGCATACTATACAAAATGATCCGAGAATGTGCACACACCGAGTGGGAGACGGTGATGAAAGCGTCCGCCCTTGTACACTGGATGGCACTATTTCACTATAGTAAGGGGTAGAGGCACCTCGGTCATATTATACAAAATACCAGAGAAGTTCCACACCCGCATGGGAGGCCGTCAAAGTCAATCGGGGGTCGATTTGATAGCATACTACAGAGAACTTGCACACCCGAATGGGAGACAGTCAAAGTCAATCGGGGGTCGATTTAATAGCATACTACAGAAACTTGCACACCCGAATGGGAGACCTTCAGAGTCAATCGAGGGTCGATTTAATAGCATACTATACAAAATGATCCGAGAATGTGCACACACCGAGTGGGAGACGTTGATGAAAGCGTCCGCCCTTGTACACTGGATGGCACTATTTCACTATAGTAAGGGGTAGAGGCACCTCGGTCATATTATACAAAATACCAGAGAAGTTCCACACCCGCATGGGAGACCGTCAAAGTCAATCGGGGGTCGATTTGATAGCATACTACAGAGAACTTGCACACCCGAATGGGACACCGTCAAAGTCAATCGGGGGTCGATTTGATAGCATACTACAGAGAACTTGCACACCCGAATGGGAGACCATCAGAGTCAATCGAGGGTCGATTTAATAGCATACTTTACAAAATGATCCGAGAATGTGCACACACCGAGTGGGAGACGGTGATGAAAGCGTCCGCCCTTGTACACTGGATGGCACTATTTCACTATAATAAGGGGTAGAGGCACCTCGGTCATATTATACGACATACCAGAGAAGTTACACACCCGCATGGGAGACCGTCAAAGTCAATCGGTGGTCGATTTAAGAGCATACTATACAAAATGATCCGAGAATCTGCACACACCGAGTGGGAGACGGTGATGAAAACGTCCGCCCTTGTATGTTCGATTGCACTATTTCACTATATTAAGGGGAGAGGGTGCCTTCGCACACATATTCGGTGTGAAATATCTTCCGCCCCCCAGCGGAGCGCTTCGGCGGCTCTGCGAAGCAAAGCGCGGCATTCAAAAACAACAACTAAAATTGCCGTTGCTTTCCCTTCCCTGCCCTGCAATGGCTGGAGCAGCAGAAGGAGAGAGAGAGAGAGAGAGAAAATAGTCTCATGGGGTCAGAGGAATGGCAGTGGAGCGGGTTCTATGAATTTCACTAGCCAGGTCTGTCTCCCAATTGAGCATTATTACTCTCTCGGCGCCACCACGGTTTCCGTGACAGCAGCAGCAGCATCATGATGATGTTGCGTCTATTGTAAGTCCGGAACCGGGTTATTCGGCTGTTCGCGAACAGTCAGGTTTTAACCTTGCCTAACAAACGATCAAACAACTTCCACTCTCGAGGTGCGGTACGGTGACTGTCCTATCGTCCGCTCTTGTATGCTGGATTGCACTATTTCACTATATTAAGGGGAGAGGGTGCCTTCACACACATATTCGGTGTGAAATATCTTCCGCCCCCCAGCGGAGCGCCTCTGTGAAGCAAAGCGCGGCATTCAAAACAACAAATGACGTCCATGCTTATATATTTGATTGCACTGTTTCACTATATTAGAGAAGGTGCCTTCTCATTTTATTGGTGAAATATCTCCTTTGCGGGCCTTAACCTCTTGGAATCAAAGCGGGCATTCAAAAGCAACGGCAAAATTTCGTCCTTTCCCTTCCCTGCCTGCAATGGCTGGAGCAGCAGCAGCAACAGAAGAGAGAGAAAAATAGTCTCTTGCAGGGTCAGAGGAATGGCAGTGGGCCGCGATCTATAATTTGACTAGCAAGTCTATCTCCCAATTGAACATTATTACTCTCTCGGCGACCATCCTTACCACGGTTTCTGCGACAGCATCAGCATCATGATGTTGCGTCTGTTATAAATCCGGGAACGGGTTATTCAACTGTTCGCGAACAGTCGGTTTAACCTTGCTTAACAAACGATCAAACAACTCCACTCGAGGTGGTTCATTGACTTGTCCTATCGTCTTCGCTCTTGTATGCTGGATTGCACTATTTCACTATAATGAGAAGGTGCCTCACACACACCTATTCGGTGTCGATCCTCTTCCGCCCCCCAGGGCGCCAAGCACCTCTCTGGGATAGCGTAACATTCAACAACAACCAAAGTTGCGTTGCTTTCCTTCCCTGCCCTGCAATGGCCTGGAGCAACAGCATGGAAGAAGAGGAAAATAGTCTCATGGGGTCAGAGGGAGCATGGTGTTTGGGATCTATAATTTCACTAGCAGGTTTCTCTCCAATTGAAACATTATTCTCTCGGCGCTCATTTGCGCCACCACGGTTTCGACAACGCAGCATCTTGATGTTTCGTCTATGAACCAGGTTATTCAAATGGGAACAGTGGTTTAACCTGCTAACAAACGATCAAACACTTCCTCTCAGGAGTGCGGATGCGGTGACTGTCCTATCGTCCGCTCTTGTAGCTGACTGGTTGCTGTTTCTGCTATATAATGTGGGGAGGGATTTTCCTTTTTCTTCGGTGTGGAATCTTCGCCCCCAGCGGGGGCCTTCGGCGCCTCTCTGAAATGTGGCGGCATTCAAAACAACAACTAATTGCGTCGCTTTCCTTCCCTGCCCGCAATGGCTGGAACATGGCAGCAGCAGCAGAAGAAGAGAGAGAAAATAGTCTCATGGGGTCGAGAGGACGGTGAAGGAATTTCGATCTATAATTTTCAGGTCTGTCTCCCAATTGAACATTATTACTCTCTCGGCGCGTCCATCCCACAGGGTTTCCTCGACACTTCTTACATCATGATCTTCGTCTGTTGTAAAATCCGGAACGGGTTATTCAGCTGTTCGCGAACAGTCAGGTTTCTTTCTGCCTAACAAACGATCAAACAACTTCCTCTCCGAGGTTCGTGCAATGTGACTTGTCTATCGTCGGCTCTTGTATGTCTGGATTGCACTATTTCCTTATATTGAGGAGGTTGCCTTCACACACATATTCGATGTGAAATATCTTCCGCCCCCAGAGCGCCAGGCGCCTCTCTGGATCAAGCGGCATTCAAAACAACAACCAAAATTGCTGTCGATTTCCTCTCCCTGCCCTGCAATGGCTGGAGCAGGAAGCGAGGAGAGAAGAGAATAGTCTCATTGGGTCAGAGGAATGGCGAGTGGGCGGAGCTAATGGCGAGTGGGCTCGAGATCTATCAATTACACTAATGAGTCGCTCTCCTATTGAACATTGTACTCTCTCACGTCGCCACTGCGGTTTTGCGACAGCAACAGCATCATCATGATGTTGCATCACCATATAGTCGGAACCGGGTTATTCGGCTGTCTGCGAACAGTCCGGTTTTAACATACCCAACATCCACTCTCGGGTGCTGATGCGGTGAATGTCTATCGTCCGACCTTGTATGCTGGATTGCACTGT
Organism: Homarus americanus; assembly: GCF_018991925.1. Taxonomy (NCBI): domain Eukaryota; kingdom Metazoa; phylum Arthropoda; class Malacostraca; order Decapoda; family Nephropidae; genus Homarus; species Homarus americanus. Next base: position 3,663 of record NW_024742435.1, read on the forward strand.
TCACTATATTAAGGGAGGTGCGCTTGCACACATATTCGATTGTGAAATATCTTTCTCCCCCAATGGGCGCCAGTATCTCTCTTGAAACTAATGACATTCAAAAACAACAACCAAATTGCAATCCTTCCCTGCCCTGCAATGGCTGGAGCAGAAGGAGAGAGAGAGATTTTTAGTCTCATTGGATCAGAGGAATAGCAGTGGAGGCGGGGCTTATGGCCGATGAGCTCGCTCTATCAATACCTTGCCAGGTCTCTCTTCGTTTGGACATTATTTACTCCGTCTCTCTCTCTCTCTCTCTCTCTCTCGGCGCACACGTCGCCACCCTACTAGTTTCCGTCACAGCATATGCTGCGGCCTTTCAGTCGGAGCAGGGCTCCCGCTCTTGCTGTCTGCCCAACTTAAGCGGTTGCGTTGGCTGATCACCCGTCTTGGCGTCTGTGCGGCCTTCAATGCAGCGTAACCGTCTTGACCGATTCATTGCACTATTCACGGCATAAGCAGCTTCCTAAATGTGCATAGACAACGCTCTTGGTTCAACACGACCAGGGGCGCAGTCTGGAAGCAGTATACTAAAAAGAGAGTTTGTAGCCAAAACTTCGTCAAAAGCACACGTTGGGTTACCCCATCACCTAACGATGATGGCGGTTTCCGCCGTGAAATACTAGCCTAACCAATTTGGGCGGCGATGGCGCTCATGGGCCCACGTCACAAACAGTGAGAGAAGAGAGAGGAGGGATGGGCCAATGTGGTTTCTCTTGATGTCTTATGCCTCGCTGGGGCAAAGAGAGGGGGCGGATGAGGGAGGGGTGTGGCCAGCGTCGGTCCTAAGTTCAATGTCGGCTGCCTCGCTGGAGCTGGGTAAAGGAGAGGGGCGGATAAGGGAGAATTGGCACCTGCGGTGGCGCTGCTGGCACCGAGGATGTGAAGAGGGTGCAGTTTGATCTGATCATCTGGTTTGCTATTTCTCTAAAAGGCCAACGTTTGATTCCCTCCTTGTCATGGCTTTCCTCGTGGGGCAAGAGAAGAGGGATAAGGGAGGAGATTGGCACTGCGGTGGCGCTGCGGCTTCGAGGATAGCGAGAAGGTGGGGTTTGATCTGATCATCTGGTTCTATTTCTCTAAGGTAGCGTTTGATTCCCTCGCCCAATGTCTTCTGCCTCGCTGGGGCAAAGGAGAAGGAGGAGGCGGATAAGGGAGGAGATTCGCCAACGTCTTGGTCCCTCGCCCAATGTAGGCTGCCTCGCTGGAGCTGGGGCAAGAGGGCGGATAAGGGGGAGATTGGCACATGCGGTGGCGCTGCCGGCTCCGAGGATATTGAAGAAGGTGCAGTTAGATCTGATTCATCTGGTTTTGCTGTTTCTCTAAGGCAACGTGCGGTCCTCGCTGATGTCTTCTGCCTCTCTCTCAATCTCACTATTTTGGCCGCCGTGTTAGTATATCCTTAACCAACAACCTGGTTGATCCTGCCAGTAGTCATATCGTTTGTCTCAAGATTAAGCCATGCATTTGTAAGTACAAGCCGATTTAAGAGCCAGAAACCATGAATAGCTCATTAAATCAACTATGTTTCATTGGATCATAAACCCACTTACTTGGATAACTGTGGCAATTCTGGACCTAATACATGCATTGAGTCTCTGACCGCAAAGGAAAGGCGCTTTTGATAGTTCAAAACTGGTCGGGCCGGTCGTAACCCACCTGTGGTGAATCTGAATAACTTCGGGCTGGCGCCACGGTCTCCTCCGGCGCGCTTCTTGTCACCTTATCAGCTTTCGATTGTAGGTTATGCGCCTACAATGGCTTAACAAACGAGATAAGTTCGATTCGGGAAGGCCTGAAACGCTTCAGCGAAGCGCCGTTACCCCTCTCCGGCGGGGGAGGTAGTGACGAAAAATAGCGATGTGGAGGTCTCATCGAGGCCTACATAATGGAATGAGTTACTTTAAATCCTTTCGAAGTATCCATTGGAGGGCAAGTCTGGTGCCAGCAGCATGGTAATTCTGGCTCAATAGCGTATATTAAAGTTATTGCGGTTAAAAAGCTGTGGTTGGATCTCAGTTCGGACTGGCGGTTCACATACGGTGTTTACTATAACGCTCGAACAACCCTTCCGCTCATGCGGGATCTTTGTCCCGAGTGGCGGTTACTTTAAAAAGATTAAGTGCTCAGAGGATATTTGAATAGCCCGAATGGTGATGCATGGAATAATGGAATGACCTCGGTTTTCTATTTTGTTGGTTTTGGAACCAAGTATTGACTAATCGGAACAGGCGATGGGAATAGGACCTCGGTTCTATTTAGTTTCGAACCAGGTAATGACTAATCCCGGAACAATGAGCGTGCGTGTTAGGCCTTCGGTGATTCTTGGACCGTGTAAAGGCGGAGCACTCTCTGGCTTGTTGCAAGGATGTTTTCATTATTAAGAACGAAAGTTAGAGGTTCGAAGGCGATCAGGTACGCCCTAGTTCGTAACCATAAGCGATGTAATAGCGATCCGCCGGCATTATTCCCATGACCCGGCGGAAATAAACTCCGAAACCAAAGTCTTTGGTTCCGAAATGTCGTTGCAAGCTGAAACTTGAGAATTGACGGAAGGCACCACCAGGAAGTGGAGCCTGCTGACAATTGACTCAGCACGGAAACCTCGCAGGCCCCAGACACGGAAGGATTGACGAGATTGAGCTCTTTCTCGATTAGGTGGGTGGTGGTGCTTGGCCGTTCTTAGTTGTAGTGGAGCGGTTTGTCTAGTTAATTCCGATAACGAACAAGACTCTGGCCTAAGTAGTGGCGGATCTCCAGAAAATGATGTCAGTTCATAACCTTCTTCTTAGAGGATAATGACAATTCTGGCACTTGCGAAGTTGAGCAATGTGGGTCTGTGATGCATAGATGTTCTGGGCATACGCATCGCTACTCAGAAGGATCAGCAGTTTTCCCCCTCCACCGGGAAGGGCAATTCCTTACGTTCAAAAGCCCTTTCTTTGATAGGGATTAGGGCTTGCAATTATTTCCCCATGAACGAGATTCCCAGTAAATTAGTCATCGCTTGCGCTGACTAAATCACCCTTCTTTTACGCCCGTCGCTACTACCGATTGAATGATTTAGTGAGGCCTTCCGGACTGGGCGCTCTTAGATTATCGGCCCGTTTAACGCGAGTTTCTGGGAATCATCGCCTCGAAGCTATTGGAAAGATGTCAAACTTGATCATTTAGAGTAAAAGAAGTCATATACAAAGGTTCCGTGCGATGAACCTCGGAAGATCATTAACAGAGAAGAAAGAAGCGAAGTAAGCTCAAAAGCTACTACTACTCTCCTGATTTGGGCATGGTCTCAGGCTCTGCTCTGGCAACTCAGCATGAGAACCAATCAGCGCACCAAATAAATTACCTGCGCTGTAGATGCTGGACCACACTCGGGCAGGCCGAAGACGGAGGAGGGGCCGGGCGGGAACTGGTGACCTTGCGTCCTCCTTACTACCGGCGAATAAGCCTCTTGACCCAAAAAGAGTGAAATTCAAGTGTCAAAAAACAACAACAAGCCGTCCGGCCAAACCCAAACCACAAACTTGGGCTATGTCTGTCAAACCCTTTCATTGAGACTCGACCTGTGATGGTTAGTCGTAAAAAGACCAAATGGCAAATACACAACTCTTAACGGGGGATCACTCGGCTCGTGGGTCGATGAAGACCGCAGCAAACTGCGTGTCGGTATGTGAATCGCAAGAATACCAGATACATCGACAAGTTGAACGCATATTGCGGCGGCGGCAGCCATATGAGCTTGTCGCCGCCACTCCTCTACGAGGGTCGGAAATATACATCCATCGGTTGCTGACTGTCTCCCCGACACGAGGGTAACCCGAACCGAGCTTCCGCCTTGAGGTTTAATCGCCCGCGCCTTGCGCGAGGCGTGCCCTTAAAAACAAGCAAGCCTATCACTAGCAAGTCCATGGACTTGGCGCACCCACATTCAACCACAACAAAGCGACAGTTGTCGCCCTCGCAAATAACTGGAGGCGGCGCTCTTTTGCCTGCTGTCCACAGAGACACGAATGGCCGTCGGCCGCTCATGGCTGATGCTGCACCTGTTCTAAGAGGCACTCCATCCCACGAAGAGGAAACGAAACCGGGTCGGATATCTTTTAAGTAAGCCCCGCCGGAATTTCGTCTATCACCTCGAAAAGAGTGCTTGGCATGCATTGCAGTGGAACCTAAATTGATGAGTGCGCCTGGGCCCGCAGTCTACCATGTAGTGGTGCAGGCAGAGATGAGAATGCTTGGGTGACGCCGTGCTCTTCCTCACGCGCTCCTCCACCCTCTCCCACGGTCAGACGCGGTGTGGGCGTTCTCTTTGAGAGTTCGCCACGAGTCCACGTCTATCTCATGACTGGGAGGGAGGCAGGGGGAGTTCTCTCTAAACGCGTTAAAGACGGTGTTGCGCCTCATAACGGCGCTCGCCGGGATAGAGCACTAGTTCTGCAGCCGGAAAGGCCGCTCACGCCAATTAATACTGCGGCTCTCGCTCTCTTTCTCCGGATAAACAAGTGCCACTGCTGTGGCATGCGGGAACGGGGAAAGAGGTCAAAGTTTAAGCGGCAAAGGTGCGGCCGAGTAAGGGCGGAACACGAGCGTATATGCATTAAAACTGTGTGTGTATATGACTCTGCGAGAGATGTTCTGCTGGAACACTTTTCCTATTGGCTATTTACCACTCAATGAGAAGGAACGGAGTCAGGGGTGGGAGTGCCGGCGCCATGGCCGCTGGTACCCCAGCGACAAGCCCCTCAAACCTTCCTGCCTGGTAATGTCGGTGGTGAAGAAAGTCGGTGGCAGAGCGTCTTCCGCTTCGTGGTTGGGGAACTTGTTCCCCCTAAGGATGATGAGACCACGATCGACCTCATGGTGAGGAAATTTCCCGCCGTTAAGCGCAATGTGGCGGAAAAAGAAACCAGCAAAGTTCCTTAGTAAGGGCATTGAACAGGGAAAAAGCCCAGGCGCATAACCTCGATGTCAACTCTTAAGACACACAAGGGTGTTGCGTTCAGAGGTCAACCGCCGTCCCATACCGTCTAAATCAAGCAGCAGCCACTGCCGCCCAAGAGGGGTGACAAGGCACGTAAATGGCGCCCGATGATACTGTAGATGGGGCTGATAAAGAAGAACCTCTCTGTGAGTGGGTTGCTTGAGGAAGCTAAAATAAGTCAATGCAAACTCCATCCCCTAAGGCTAAATGTAATACGAGACCGATGGCGAACCGTGCCGTGAGGAAAGTTGAAAAGACTTTGAAGAGGATTCAAAGTCGTGGGCAATTAAAATGACGGGTGAAACTCGAAATTGAACTGAGGATTCAGCTAAATCGCTGTCGGCTGGGTGGGTGTTGTAATTGGCGGCAAAATGTTGCGTGGCGCCCCACTCACGCTAGCGTCAGCGGGCGTATTCATCTCGTAATGAAGTCCACAGCGACCGTTACTGGGGCTTGTCGAAACCCGGTCGGACTGGTACCGCGCGACTCTCCTCTCAGCTTTCCGTCTGAGGAGACCGCGGCCGAGGAACCACCAGTGTCCTGGCTGCCCTCGGGATGGAAATCGGGCGACACCGCCGCTGGCATGGTTTCACTCTGCAAAAAGGTCGATGATCCTGCGGCCATTGAAACAAGGACCAGTCTAACATGTGTGCCGTCAATGGCTCACTAAGCCAAAGCCCGAAATAAGTAGCGGGCGCGAGGCAGCTGTAACAGGCTCTCCAGTGCGTCTTGGAAAGCCGATCCCTCGCCCACTTTGCCCGCGACAAAGCGAAGTGAGAATACTCCCCCGTCTCTGGACGTTGCGTGTGGTGGAGGTCGTCAGGGCGATGGTCGAAGTTTAATTTCCCCTCGCCGGAGAAGCAGGCGGACTTGCGCAAAGCCGCCAGTGCTGTCACCGTCCCAGGCGGGCCGTCGATGCGGCAATGGCACGGGGAGCGAGCTGTGAACTGATGGCAAGTACCATGAGCATATATGTTGGGACCGAAAGATGGTGAATATGCCTGGCCAGGATGAAGCCAGAAACTCTCAGGTGGAGGTCATGCTTGATTCTGACGTGCGGTAAGTCGTCGGGCTGGGTATGAGAAGCGAAGGCTAATCAGATCATCTAGTAGCTGGTTCCTCCGAAGTTTCCCTCAGGATACTTTGGAACTATGGGGTGAATTTCATCATTGGCAGATTAGAGGTCTTGGGGACGAAACGTCTCAACCTATTCTCAAGCTTTAAATGGGTGAGATGCCAGAGCTTGCTTGTAGGGATGAAATCCGTGACTAATCTGAGTATCTAGTGGGCCACTTTTGGTAAGCCAGAACTGGCGCTGTGGGGTGAACCAAACGTCAGAGTTAAGGGGCCTAAATGAATGTCGTTCAAGATCCCATTGAAAGGCGTTGGTTGCTATAGACAGCAGGACGGTGTATGGAGTTGGTCCGCTTCAAGGAGTGTGTAACAACTCACCTGCCGGTAACTAGCCATATACAAAATGGTATGGCCTCAACATTCTCCCGATACTCGACATGGCGCACTACAACCTGGGCTCTCCGAAAGCGGGGTCTCGGCTCTTGATGGTGGGAGATGCATGATGGTGGTAGCTGAAGGGTTGGCGTGGGCGATGGAACCCGCCACTGGTACTAGATCTTGGTGGTAGTAGCAAATGCTCGAAGAGAGACTCCTTGATGGTGAAGCGGAGAAAGGGTTCCATGTGAACATCAGTTGGACATGGGTTAGTCGCTCCTAAGCCCGGAGCTAAGGGCTGGTCACTTTCGAGAGCAAATGCAGCACGAGCAGAGGAAGAAGAAGAAGAACAACTACAACTAGAAAGTAGGGGTTCTATCTATCTATCTACCTCGATTCTTATATAACACAGTCTAACAAAGTGAAAGGCCAAGGATAGGTGGCGAGGAATACGGTACTGTTCCGCTTGGGCCTGGAACCTAAGCGGGTGTGTCGCCCTTTGGGAATGCTACATGCCAGAAGGTCACAACAACTGAAACAGCTCGCGTCCACGGCGGTGGTCGGGAAAAATTCTCTTTTTTCTGTTTAAAAGAGCGCCGTGGCCCTAGAAATCTCTCCCATTCAGAGAGGCGTTAGTAAAACTGATTGTAAGTAAGCCTTGTGATTTCTTCTGGCGTCCCAGTGCCGCGGTCCGTGAAAAAAATCACGAGGTGGTTATCCCAGGCAGCGTTGACCGGAACTTCGTTTGGCGGCGTCTGCTACCGGGCCTGTCGTACCCATAACCGCATCTGGTCTCCAAGGTAAGCAGCCTCTGGTCGATAGACTAATGTAGGTAAGGGAAGTCGGCAAATTAGATCCGTAACTTCAGGATAAGGATTAGCTCTGAGGGTCCAGACCAATCGGGCCTGTCTTTGGTGACGGGCCTGGGTTTCAGGCGCAGGACTGGGCGAGGTAGCCAGTAGGACGTTAGGGGCAAAACTGCCGTGGTTCGTCCGGCGAGGATGATGTCGCACATGTGCGCTCCTCTCGTGCGGAGAGGCGGCGCTCGCGGTGGCCTAAACGCCTCTCTAAACAAAACTCCCGGACGGTACCTCCGGCCTTCCGTGGAGCGCGCTGGGCCTGCGTGTGTTCTCAGGCATTGCCAAATCCTCCAGCTCTTGTAATAAGAGGTGCAGGGGGGCGGGGCAGTTCAGTTCACTACAATCCCGCCAGCAACGCCCAGCGATCAACTCAAGAACTAGCGCGGACCAGGGGTCCGACTGTCTAAATTAAAACAAAGCATTACGTTGGTCTTTGATGGATCCATGGCGCAATGTGGTTCTGCCCGTGCTCTGAATGTCAAAATGAAGAAATTCAACCAAGCGGCGGAGTAAGCAGTAGGAGTAACTATGACTCTCTTACAGGTAGCCAAATGCCTCGTCATCTAATTAGTGGCATGAATGGATTAACAGTTCCACTGTCCCTATCACTATCTATAGGAACCCCCAGGCAGAGGCAGGGCCTACACTAAACAGGGAAAGACCCTGTTGAGCGACTCTAGTCTGATTTTGTAGAGACATCAGAGGTGTAGCATACAGTGGGAGAGTCGTTCCGCCTCCTGTGGTGACGCCAGTGAAACTCACCACTACTCTGATCGTTTTCTTTACTTACTCGGTGAGACAGATGGGAGTCTCCCAGCGCGGGAAGCTCTCACTCTTAGCCTAAAAGCGGCGGAAGGGCGGCGAGTGGGCGTGCAGTTCCGGCCGAATGCAGCTAACAGCCAGCCCGCGCCCAGACCACGTCTGAGAAGGCAGGCCTTCAACGCCACCTTGATCCGCTCCGAGGACATTATCGGGTGGGGAGTTTGACTGGGGCGGGTATCTGTCAAATGATAGCACTATCATTGTGAGCAGAATTCACCAAAGCGTTGGATTGTTCACCCACTAACAGGGCGTGAGCTGGGTTTGAACCGTCGTGGAGACGGGTTAGTTTACCCTACTGTTAAAATGGGGTCGTTGCGATATTAGTCCTGCTCAGTCTGAAGGCGGCAGGTCCGGACGCGCCGCGGAGGTGACAGCAATGGCGAGGGCACTTCGGGGTAGAAGCGCATCAGCGCCGGAGATCTCACGCGGCGGATGAAGAAGGAGAATGTGGAGAAGATGAGGGACGGAGTGGACGCTCCTGGAGTGGCGAGGGGTGCAGAAACTTTCACGGAAGAGAAGCGGAGCCTGCAACGGGATCATAAAAGCGACCTCCGGACCAGGAAGGAAACCAATTGATCTGTTGCGACTCAGTCTCCAGTCCGTCTCATGCCGGTCTCGAAGCCATTGGCAGGGTGCGAATGAGGAGCTAGCCTGAGCTGACGTGGCCGCCGCTGTGGAAGAAGGCAGGAAGACTTAATGCACCTACTGCAGTCCTGCCAAGCTGCTCACAACCACAGGGTAATCAGACACGATGCTGTCCTCAGAAACTCGGCCAGTGGCTCGAGAGGAAGACTATGATGTATTACAAATGGAGCCCACATACCAACCAGGCACACATTCGTCAAGCCAAGACCTGCTATTACAGAAAAATGGCCGGTACTCGGTGCTCGACCTCTGCATACCCT
>NW_024742436.1:0-32517 GCF_018991925.1 Homarus americanus
TCCACAAGCAAAAATCGGTCTCACACCCTTGACAAATTACAGAGTCGGATACTACCGCTTTGTGCTTGAACTTGACACACACACACATTAATAGTGCATGAAGGAAAGAATTTGTTAACCTTCGTGCTTGGCTTTTCATGGTTAATGTGTGCTTGGGGTATATCTATTGTTAACTTCACCTGGGTGGTTTTGTGTGTGTGTGTGTGTGTTTTTTTATATTCTCCACACTATGAGCACAATATCCTCCATAATAATAATAATGATAATCATAACACTGATGATGATAATAATCCTAAACCACCTCTTTCTCTCCACAGCTGAAGTGTTGTGGGGTAAACAACTACACGGACTTCCAACAAGCGACGATGTGGCAGGCCAACAAGTCAAGTGATGTGTTGGTCCCTAGGGCATGTTGTGTGCTTGAAGGGAACCCCATCAAATTCCTACCACTAGACCCTACCTGCATTACCAACCCCACCCTGGACAACTCTTATTACCTAACAGTTAGTTCATCTACTTTTTACTTATTTTTTGGACATTTCATATCTAGTATATAAGTTTTTTTTTGTAAGTGTGTTGGGTCATTGTAAGTAACCTTCGCTAGGATAACTTTTACTACTTCTCGGCTTATGGATATACGTTTTAGAGGGAATTTTGTAAGTGTGCTGGATATGTAAAGGTCTTAAAAGTACTAAGTAATTCATAATAGAAGGTTTTATAAGTAGCAAATATCTTGTAAGTGAATTTATTATAAGTTAAGATTATATAAGTACTGTACAGTTAACCCTCACTTTACACGGTTAATGTAACCCGGAGGGTCCCGCGTAAAGTGAGAAAAGCGTAAAGTGAATAACATAACATATGGGATTAATTGAAATGGAGTCCGGGCCGATCCCCAAACTCCACTTTTTGACGACACACAACTATGTTGTAGTAAAAATATTATCTTAACTTTATGATGGTATGCACACACAATTAATAATTAAGAGAAATATCAATAATATTAGGTTTTTAACACTTACATTAGTAGAAAAAATGGCTGGGCACACGGGGATGGGCGGTTGGTTCCGAGGCAGAGGGCAGATTATTGGCCCTCACCTGTGTCACTTGTATCAATTGTATCACTATCCACCACAGAGGCTTGCAGGGCCTCTTTGTCAAACTCCCCAAAGTCCATATAAGTCCATATCCTCACCATAATTATCACTATCACTGACTTGGGCCGGCTGTGGTGGGTGAAGAACTGGTAATGTTTTGATGACTGGGCGACCTTTTGCGCACCATGTTTGCGCAGCTTACACAACATGGCGGATGGCGGGAGGTTTGGATCCAAAAATGGCGCGGCTCGCCAGCCGCTCTCCGCGTAAAGGGGTACACGCACCGCGGAATGTGAGCATCCTGGGTTCCGGCAGGGCACCGCGTAAACGTGGAAACGCGGAATGTGGGACCGCGTAAAGTGAGGGTTAACTGTAGTAGATAACCCATTAAGGATGGTTTTATAAGTAGGAAATACAGTAAATCATAAGTGATGGTAATACAAGTAGAAGGTAACTTATAAGTGACGATTTTATAAGTAGTAATTCATAAATTATAGTTTTATAAGTTCTGTAATAATTCATCAGGAAAGGTTTTATAAGTACAAAAACATATTTTTAAATAGTAAGTGAAGATCGTAAGTGAAGATCGCCAAAAATCCTGGGGTACAGAATTATCCCCAGATATAACACACACACACACACACACACTCACACACACACACACACACACACACACACACCATCTGTTGCCTCCAGGATACTGTGGCCACCCAGGGTGGAGGATAATCAATAGTTTAATTTTTTAGCATTTGGTAGCGTGAGGAAGGGCTTCTGACCGTTGCCGGGTGACCGGGGTGGTAGCTATGTTTTAATGAAGTGCCCCACACACACCTTCGACCCTTCTTAATGACCCAAACTTGTCTAGCCCACGTCAGCTGTTGTTAGCTTGGCTTGGGGGGTGGCTTTTAAGCTGTGTTGTGGTTGATTGTGGTTGGATGGTTTAAGCTGTCTAGTGGCTGTAATTGATTGTGGTTGGGGGTTTAAACTGTCTAGTAGTTGTGGTCTTAGCTGTCTAGTGGTTGTGGTCTTAGCTGTCTAGTGGTTGTGGTCTTAGCTGTCTAGTGGTTGTGGTCTTAGCTGTCTGCTGGTAGTGGTTGGGGGGTTAAGCCTTCTAGTTGGGGTGTCTACTGGTCTGGAAAACCTGGAAAAGCCAGGAAATTTTACAAATAAACCTGGAATTTAATGTGAATTCAATTCAACTTCAAAATAGTGTGAATCCTGTGGGCTCTTCTTCATCCTCCGTTGTTAATGTTTTTCAGGGTGTACATCGCCAATACAATGCAGTTTCATCTGCATTATACACCTGCTCGGGACTGAGGTGTTCATCAGCTACAAGCTTGGCAAATTCGTCCACATACTTGGCAGCTCCTTCCTTGTTTGCAGACTGTTTCTCACCATAAACCTTACGCATTGCAATTCCATGACGCTTCTTAAACCTTTGAAGCCATCCTTCACGTTAGTCACAGTTATGTTCTAAATAAGTTCTTCATGGGACACCTTTGCCTGTTCCATTATCATGCTACCTGACAATTCCACTCCTTCAATGTGATGTTGTCGAACCCATTCCATCATCACTCTATCATGTTCAGTACACTTACCGTCTTTCATTGTTTTTCTAATGCACATTTGCTTCTTGGAATAACTTTCTGCATAGAATCTCATTACTTTTTCTCTGCTTCTTTATATCATACACAGTTGACGAACCAATACCATGCTGATTATTCACCTGTTGTACTGAAACACCACGGTCAAGTTTTCTCAAGAGTTCCACCTTATCTTGTATAGATATGGACTGGTGTTTACACTTTACACCACCACTGACACTTGTACTTGCCTTTGAAGCCATAGCTGGGACTAAATATGTACAAAATAAGCTAAGAATCACACAAAATCATGGAGCTACCACCAGCAAATGCAGAGTAAACAAACAAAGTGAGCGTGGCTAACTCGTAACGCCATCTGTGGCAGCCCAGTAAACTAATCTGGAAGTTGCAGGAATTTCAAGTGCCCTTTCGTAATTTTGTCCGGATTAAAAGAGGTGCCGGACCATCTGTTCCTGGAAAATCGGTGGTGGACCTGTATACCATCTTTAAATTTCCCAATAATATGTACTGTACATGTATCCTCAATAATCACGGGACCCGATAATCACTGATCTGGCTTGTCACAGTATCCTCAGTTGCAACCATGTGTACACTTATCAATGATTTGATCTGGGTTATCACGGAATTGTCATGGGACAGTGGCAGGTTTGAGAGAGCCAGAGGTAGCAGCGACTGCCAAGAGATGGCAGCATGGCTCGTGGCGCCAGCTTCCAGTGGCGGCATTTATTTCCCCGCACTGTTTTGGTTGGTGTTTGAAGACAGTTTCCTGCTCCGTGCTTGTTTATGGTGCAATTTTTGTTACTTTTAATTACCCTCCACCATGGCACCTGTGAACAAGAAGAGTGTTAAGGCACCTGATCCAACCAAGCGATGAAAACGTGTGTAGTATTCTCTGTTTGAATGTTCCAATGTTCCCGACAAGGATAAGCATGCACTCGGTAACACACCCACCGTGTTTTACCATTTCCTTCCACTCCACCTCTCTAATCACCCCCACCTTTCTCACTCCATAATTTAAAATTTATGTAACATAATGTGGAAGGATTACAACGTTGTTCATTTATACTTACACTCAATTTTGTGGGTAGACATCAGCTGTTCAGTTGTATCTGGCAGTGCTGCAGCCAGTGTTACCAAACAAACTGATTGATGCATCATCATCTCACCACTTACTACAATCTCCCCCTCCATCACCAGCTCCATGATCACCACCACTACCTATGTTATCACCACCACTTCCTCTGTTATCACCACCACTACCTCTATTATCACCACCACCAGCTCCATGATCACCACCACTTCCTCTGTTATGACCACCTAAATCATAATTTCACTGATGGATTTGATTTAGCCAGAGCAGATCAACACGATATCCACTGCCTCCCACCCACTTTCCAACTTCCTCCCTTCCACCCACTGCATCTCACTGACACTCTGCCCCTCTCACTCATTCTACTATGACTTGTCATGTATGCTACAATATTGTACAATACTGTATACAGGTATTGTTTATTTGTTATTCATTAATTAGTAAAGGTGTTACTAGTCTTTTACTGTATCTTTTAATGTACCTACACATTTTTGGGGATATGTTTTGGTCTGTTAGGGGATGTATCTTTGGGGTCATGGGACAAACTAATTTTTCCCAAATGTTATGTGTTTCGATATGTACAGTTTTGCTTATCACTGTAGTTGTCTGGAACCTAACCCCCGCGATTATCAAAGGTACATGTACATATTGTTGAAAACCTCTAATTTTATTATTCTTTCATAATAAATACTGAATCAGTGTACCTGAAAATTTTCAGATTTACACCTGGAAAAGTCAGGAAATTTTGTTTTGTCTGGCCAGTGGACACCCTACTAGTGGTTTGTGATTGGTTTAAGCTCTCCTCGTTATGACTGGTCTAAGCTGCTGCCTCATCATCGTTGTTGGTTTAAGCCGCCTCCGCGTGGCTGGATTAAGCTGTGTGGTCTAGGCTCCAGAGCGTACTCAGCTTAGAAATCATGATATTCCCAATAAGCTTTTCATCTTCAGCTTAGTAGTGTCACTCTCAGCTCTATTTCTGAACACTCTTCCACATATAAAATTTCCTTCTCATCCTTTCTTATATCTTTTTAATGGGTCTTAAATCCCCAGTATATACAAAACCTTAGAGGATTGGTAAAAACAGCTCGAGAACATTTAGAGTGGTGGACTGTGATCACCAACCCTCAGATGTGAGAACGGTACTCTGATTGATTCATGATTGAATTCTTTTGGTTATGCACATACTATTTTCTTATAATTTCTGCACTTTTCTGATATCACTTTGTTATTACTTAACTTATTCTTTTTTCTAAGTATCTGTTCCATCCCACTTAAGAATAGGAGAGAAAAATAATAAAGGCTGTTGAAATATATGAAGTATATTTGTTCTTTATCGACATGTTTACACTCTCCTGTGACATTGAGGAAAGGTAAACAGATGATGAGTGTTGGTGAGGTGTAAATGTTCCTCTCTCACTCTCACGGGAAGAATGTGTGGATGAGTTAAAACCGTGGCTTCCTATATTTTCTATTTATGCTTATTCTTGGTGTAATATTATTGTTGTTGTTTAATAGTTGCTGAAATTTGTAAACTGATACTCCAGACATTTTTTATTTTTTACAACTAATACCATGTGATGATTCTTTTACATTTACAGCAGTGAATAATGATCATGGATTCACAAATGTTGGTAAATTCTGTAAGACACTAAACCATATATTTTTTCCCCTATTATTATTCTTTTGGTGAAGGTTCTACATTTACAATGGTGAGAAAGTTGTCTGTAAATAACTAATCTATACATTGTTTTCTCCCTTCTAACACTGAAGTGGTGATGGTTCTCTTCCTTCATTTACAAAGCTGTAAAAGTAGAGAAAAAGTTTACAAATTTTTCAGAAACCAATAATCCATTGTTTCTTCCTCTTGGTGATGGGATCCTACATTTACAGAGTTGAGAAAGGTGTCAAGATGTTTTACAGAAGGTTAAAACTCTCTAAACCACTCAGTGTAAATACCTCTCTCCCTCTCTCTAATATTACCTGGTGATGGTTGCTATTACAGAGTTGCTTGAGCAGGTTGCAGGAGAACACCTTCTACTACCTGTCACCCATGTTGTCTGTGGCCATCTGTCTGGGCACACTACAGCTAATCCTCATCACACTCTCGTTTTATATGTGTAGAGCCGTTAGCAAGGCCATGAAGTAAGGGCAAACGATTAATTTAACATATAGCATGAACTGCTCTTCCCCCCCTCCCTCCCTCCCTCCCTCCCTCCCATCCCTCGCCCCGCACACACACACCCACCCTCCAGCCCGCTGACTTGTGCTTGTTGATCCGGTTTCCTTTTTATTATTATTATTAAAGATTTGAAGTGACAATTTGCTTGGAAGTTACCTAGTTTAGCTGTATATCTTATGTAGAGGGTTGAAACAACTATTTTTTTTTTTTAATGCTGTAACAATTAGCTTGAAAGGATTTAGTTTAGTTATAGTTCTTTTGTGATGTAGAGGGTTGAAACAATATTTTTAGTGACAATTTGCTTAGAAATTATTTAGTTAGTCTAATATTTTAGGTAGTGTTGAAATGACCTTTTTAATTTACTGTAATTTGAGGCTATGTTAGCTAGTGTCTCTTGTGATGTCCAGTTATTTATGTTTACCATACGTTGAAGTTATATTTAAAAAAAAAAAATTTCTTCGGCGCTAAATGGTAAACCATCGACAGCAAGTTAAATAATCCCAACTTTTAATAGATTACAACTTAACCCAATTTAATTATAAACACTGAAAACCACTAGTATTGGGACCTAGTAGGGTTAGAACCTCTTTAGACTTTCTCCTTATCTTAATCAGTTTGGTCAAGAGATGTTACTTTTGTACACACTTATCTGATTTCCAAGGGTTTGTCACATATACATGCAGTGAGTGTTTTCTAGACCACTGCCGTGTCTCCCCCCCTTCACACCCCTTCAACTCTCCCAGCTCTGAAATACCCCTCTCATTCAAATCCCCATCCCCCTCCCCCAGCAAGACAGCATTTGGGCTTCTTTTATCACTCACAGATAGTATTGAACCTGTCCACGACCAGACTGTGTGTTTGGTTATACAATTGTTTAAACCCATTGCTCGTTATGACAAAAACAATAGATGATATTTTTTTATGCTTGGGAGTCAGATGATCCAAAACTTCCTGTCATGTCGGAAAGAACAAGGAAGTTAATGTGTGTTTCTGGTCACTTGCATGTATTGATCTGAAGTGCATGACGACATACCTTATTGCAATTATCTGTGCATGTGTGTGTGTGTGTGTGTGCGTGTATATGCGTGTCAATGGTGACCTGTGGTATAATGGTCAGCATGCTCGCCTCGCAAGCGAGCGGACCCGGGTTCGATCCCCGGGCAGGGTGAAACTATGGGCAAGTTTCTTTACGCCATTTGCCTCTGTCTACCTAGCAGTAATTTGGAACCTGGATGTTAATCAATTTGTGAATCGTATTCTGGGATAATGGTTAGCCAGTACAGTTGGCGAGTTGTCTGGTCTTCTCGGACTGTTCCTTGACACTAGGTCATGCAGCTCGTTAATTCAGGGTGTGGTTGTTGTGTTAGCAACAGGTTCTGCACCTTAAACAAATTCACGCCGATGTAATGATTGTTTGTCAGACCAAAGCTTACAGCCTGGAATTATGTCACATGTAACAGCAAGCACTACAGACCTCGTGGCACCATCACATCCCGGATTGACACACCTCAGGTCGACCCTAGGGACTTGACTTCGTCCGCTAATGACGTGAGTTAGCCGGGTGACCTACAAACCGCACCTAACCAAGACACCTGGGCAGGACGGCACCTGCACACAGCCGCCCAGACCTGACACTAGGGAACCAGAATTCTCACCACCACTCGATCAGCTCTACCCGGCGTCATGACCTGAGTAATTCAAGGACCCGCTAATTAGCCAGCACTCCTGTTGACCCGACAACCCGGTCAAGACACACCCAGTTCAGTAGGAGAGGTCACCCCCCGGCTCGACTAATATATAGGGGCTGGAGCTCCTCTCACGAGAGAGAGTGTCTGTAACCAGGAAGGGCCAGCTACCAGGTCCCCGAGTCCCGCTCGAGAGAAGACCGCCATTAAGTGTGCCGAAGTCTCAGCCCGGGTCCATCGACAAAGTGCTGTCAACTCCACGTGTAACAGTAAGTGCTGGCTGTGTAGTCTGTGGAAGTGCAGTGATCCCGAACCTCCCCAACGATCGACTTAGTGAAGTGCCCATTCTAGTTGTGAGGCTAGGTTATACGAGAATACCATAGTCTATCATAAATTGTGTACGAACCCCCCTATTAATCCCCCCTATTGAACTAGTAAAATAAAGCTGTAACACGCATTGGTGTTTTATATACTACACTTGTACTGTGCCTGTGTTAATATACAGTGTTGACATCACACCCTCGAGACACGCTACCATTTCCTCTCGCTATAATACTCTACTACTATAAGCTCCTAACTTACCTCTTCATGTGAGATTTTGTCTCATTACAATGGTGGCAGCGCACTTAACGTAAGAATTCACGCCTATTCCCCTTAGTGTTCAGTACAGTGATTGTTAGAACCTTTTAAAGTAAGCTCGTAACTATCTTGACGAAGCAGGCAGTACAAGGGTGGTAACATTTGTAATATAATTCCTGTCCCTCAGTGTGGTACAAGTGGTGACAGTATCCACTCCCCCCTCCCCAGTTCACATATTGTTGGGTAACGGGGAACAATGGTCGAGAACTCAACCAGGGCAAGTGTCAGTAAAACCCCCTCCTCGTCCCACCCACAGACGTCATCGTCAACATTGACAATTTCGACTTCCACGATCAGTACTTCCCAGCCCTCCTCGCAAGCTAATATGACTTCTGTTAACATTACACCGACAACTTCCGTTCTATTCCCGTTCCCTGAACAATCCACTAGTACCTACTCTCCCCCCCTACCCCTTAACCACCCGGCACCCTCTCTCGCCGCTCCCCCCCCCACGCTCACGTACACCTTAGCACCTCCCAACTCCTACAGCATGCCAGACCCCTTCCTGACGTCTGTCTCAGCGAGTAGTGCGGCACAAGTAATCGGTCAGATACCCATGTTTGAGGGCGATGGCCGTGACCCTGCGACATCAGCCGATAGGCTGGAACAGTGGTTAGGACACATTGAAAGTGCGTTCCCGGATACCCTTCAGGAATACGAGGAATGCCGCCTTAGGACGGCACGTATGCGATTGGGCGGCGACGCGAAAGGCGTGCTAGAATTTAAGCCGACAATAAAGAATGCTACCACGTGGGACACGTTCGCGAACGGATTACGGGAAGTTTACAGCCAGGGTGACTCATTACAAGATCACATGACACGTTTAGCTAATATTAAGCTAGAGGAGTGTTCATCACTCAATGTTTACCTATCATGCATAGGGAGTGCTGTGAAGATGGCGAGAGTGAATCACCCACAATTCTTCCCACCTGAGCTAGTACTCTCTTACTTTCTGTCGGGCTTACCCGGCGAGATGCGTACGTACATGGAGGCAAGCGGGATAACTACGATCGAGAACGCAATTAAAGCAGTGCAGAGGTATATACAGCTCAGGAAACCCACCCCCCCCTCCCGTTTTGTGTCGACAATTCACGCCGCACCTCCCACCTTTACACGTAACACCCCTTCTGTCTGGGAGGATGAATTCTTGAGACTGATGGTGGAGAATCTCAGCCGGGACGAAAGGAAGCGACAGGAACAGTCATCGTTCCACGGGGAAGGGCGGGAGCAACCAGGGTTAGATACAGTAGGTATAAACACGTTGGGTAATGCACCACGGGGCGGCCGGCAGTCCGGGGCAGGGACCCGCGGGGCGCGGGCTGGGATTGACCCCCGCCCCCGTGCAGTCACAAGTGCGCGCCCGGGCCCGCCCATGCGGGACAGCTGGTATAGAGCTCCGAAGCCTTTTCGCTGCTCCTCCTGTGGGGCATGGTCCCACGCGGTGCACGGATGTCCCTTTCAATGTGAGGGAAACCAGTGCGATGGGTGTGGCGACCAGGGACATACCCGCAGAGAGTGTCCATACACCGGAATGCGTTGTTACGCATGTGCCGAGTGGGGACACATTCGCAGGTTATGTCCCTACTACTAAAGACAAGGGCGAGGCGTTGATGGTGACTAGGGAAGACAGGCCAATTATTAAGTTGAAAATGGGAGGGAAACGGGTTGAAGCTTTCATTGACACAGGCTCTTCGGTGTCCTTGGTGAAACAGAACGTGGCCTCCAAGATGAGCCTAGGGGGAAAGCATAAAGTTCCTGAGTTAGGTGGCGTCACGGGGAACCGCCTCTCAACATTGGATTCCAGAGATATAACTGTAGACTTAGGAGATAAGATAGTTGTTCACGCGCTGGTTGTGGTAAGCGGTGATCTTTTCCCAGGGGATGTTCTTATTGGGTCAGATTTCTTGTGTAGGTTTAAGTATGGAATCCAGTTTGATGGGAGCCGGTATACCGTGACACTAGATGGTAGAGATTATGCAGGTACTCCTATTAGGAATAGGTCTGGTCTGCCCGTCCACCTCATTAAGCCTAAACGCCCCCAGCCCCCCGCACCACAAGCCCCCCAGCTACACCCGACGCGCGCCACTGTCATCCCCCCCCACTCTAGTGTTGTTCTAGACTGCAAGGATGCGTACTGGAGTATACCTGTCGACCCGGCTGACCGCCCCAAAACTGCTTTCGCGGACGGCAGCCGTCTATTTTGTTTCAACAGGTTACCTTTCGGGTTAAAGGGAGCACCGGCCACGTTCATGAGGGCTGTGAACCACAGTCTCACACCCGTGCTTGGGCGGAACGCTATGGCTTACCTGGACGATGTTATCGTCTATAGTAAAAACATGGATTCGCACATGCAGGATGTAGATGAGGTTCTCTCGGTCATGAAAGCGGCCGGACTGAAAGTGTCCCTTAGGAAATGCGCGTTCGCGCGCCAGGAAGTTAAATTCCTGGGATTCATCGTAGGTCATGGCGGCGTTAGACCCGACCCGGTGAAAGTGAAAGCGATAGCAGAGATGCCACCTCCCACCACAGCCAGGGGTGTGAAACAGTTCCTCGGCACCGCCAATTTTTTCAGACGTCACATCCCTCACTTTTCAGAGGCGGCCCTCCCCCTTACGAAACTTACAAAGAAGTCGGTTCAGTTCCGGTGGTCGGGGGAGGCAGATAAAGCTTTTAACCATCTTAAGGACTTATTGAAGTCGGCAACAATGTTAGCACTGCCGGACTTCACGCAGCCGTTTTACGTGCACACTGACGCTTCCGACGAAGCACTGGGAGCCTGTCTCATGCAAGGTGGTGAAGATAACCCCATCCCTATTGCTTATTTTTCCCAGAAATTGAGCGGAGCTGCCCTCCGCTACTCCACAACTGAGAAAGAAGCCTTGGCTATTGTCAAGGCCGTAACTTCCTTTGATGCTTACCTATTTGGTAGACACTTTTATGTAATCACTGATCACCGCCCTTTAATATATATCTTCCAAGGTAAAACTCCTAATGCACGGGTAGCACGCTGGGCAGTCTTTCTAAATGCGTATAACTTCTCCATTTTGCATAAGCCAGGCAAGAACCACGTAGTACCAGACGCACTGAGCCGTAATGTATTACCTATAAATAATGTCGGGAATCCTAGCAGCATGACTCAGCCCATTTTTGGGGACCTATCACCTAACGAGGTGCGCCAACACCAACTCGAAGACCCACAGTGGGGTCCGGTCATTGAGTTCCTTGAAGGGGGTCCGCTCCCCAAGAAGGTCAACAAAGCCTCACTTTGTGATTTCAGTCTTTTAAGCGGAGTCCTGTATCTTGTTACTATGAAACAGGATGATGAACAGCCCACAGAACTCGTAGTCATCCCCGCATCCTTGGAAAACTCGGCCCTAGAAGTAGCTCACTCTTCCCAATTCGCAGCCCACCCGGGTGAATGTCGCACATATGCACGTGCACGCTCTATGTTTTTCATGCCCAATCTAGCGCGAAAGGTTGGGGCATTTGTCAAAGGATGTCTGCCGTGTCAGTTAAGGAAGGGTACCCCAAAGAGACAGGGAGAGCTGCAGGAGTTTCCACCAGCCTCTCAGCCCTTGGAACGGGTATCGATCGATCTAACTGACATGTCAATACGTTCACACCGGGGAAACAGATACGTTGTTTCCATCGTCGATCACTATTCACGTTTTGCAACCTATATACCCATCCCCGATAAACGCGCAGAGACAGTTTGTGAAGCCCTGTTACAATACGTTGGTACTCATGGATGCCCCCGGGTCATTGTAAGTGATCAAGGGACAGAGTTCACCTCGGGCATCTTTCAGAAGGCGTGCGACTTGCTGCGGGCTAAGTCAAATCTAACCACTAGTTACCACCCACAGGCTAATGCCATGGTTGAGCGTTCCCACCGCACGTTGAAAGATCACTTGTCGTTTTTGGTTAATAATCAGTACGGCGGTTGGGACGATCAGCTACCTCTTGCACAACTGGCCATGAACACCGCAATTAATACCACCCTGCATAACACTCCTTACTTCCTTCACTTTGGTAGGGATCCAAACCTTCCTGCTGGTGTAATCAACCCCCCACCCCTATCCTATGGCGAGGACTACCCTTCTGTCTTGCAAAACAGGTTACAAACGGTCTTTACTCGGGTGCAGGAACTAAACAAGAAAGGTCACTTACACAACGCCACCTACTATAACCTCAGGGTCACCCCTTCCAATATTACCGTAGGTACCCTGGTCTTCCTAACTAACGAATCATCCTCCCCCGACACCCCCTCTAAGTTGCAACAGAGATGGAAGGGCCCATATAGAGTAACCGCCCAACCCAGCAAAGTAAACTTCACTATTTCCCCGCTTTGCCAGGGGGGACGTAAGGAAACTGTGCATGTGAATAGATTGAAGCTGGCAACTGTCGACGATGACGTCTTGAACAAATCAGGCCTCACCAACCAGCCCCCTCTAGGGGTAACATTCCCTTCCCAACACCCTATCCCTCCACCAGCAGCTGACCACCCCCCTCAGAACAATCAGGTACCTCACACCCCAAGTAATAATCAGAGAACTCCCCGAGCTACTGCCCCACTTGTACCAGTAATACCTGATCAGATTAGGGCTCATAGATATAACACCAGGTCACAGAACATAGATTAAAGTAACGAGTCTAGGGGCACTTCTAATTGTTGATTCTCCACCCCGGGATCTTGTCTTTCTACTAAGCTACAGAGTCAGCACCGCCCTTGCTCTTCACGGGCCTGGGCGAGGTCTCCCTGACTCCACACAAAAGTCGGAGATGACACCACCACAGCTGCAGCCGACCCCCTACCAGATGAGCTGAGACCAACGCATCCTGACTCATAATGGATGCCCGACACGAGCGGGACACGCAGCGGGCAACCCCGCGGCGAATGGGTGACGCCTTCACGTCGACACTGCAAGCCCCAAGCCCCAGAAACGGGCTTGCATAATGCTGGCCCTCGATCTGGTTGAAGACACTGGGCTGTGTCTCGTCGCTCGCCTGCTGAACGACGAGACACGCACCGAGGCTACGGTCTCACAGCCCACAATACTGACAGACAACATCTATGGGTACCATCAGCCTGAGTAAGCTACGCCATGCAGGACCAGCGCAGCTCCCAGCTCCAGGCAGGGAATCAGGTCGTCCCCTTGGAACCCAGGAGAAAATCCCGAAAACCCGACCTGCAACTTCAGGAGCAGCAAGCAACAGGCAACAAACAACTAGAGGTCCCAGTGGCGCTGCAGACGACAGCTCCCTACGTTTCAGGACCTGTCAACTGGTCCCACGCACTTCCACTCCGGGAATGGATCCACCAGGTACCAGACAAGTAATGGCTGACCTTGGCCCACCCGGGATCTGCCTCGCCGGTGTTTACCACACCATCGGGGACGAAACAGAAGTGACCTGACTACAAGTAGAGGAAGAAACAAGCAAACCCTGGGGGGCCCACCCAGGGAGGGATTCACCACTGTGAGGGTGTGGGACAGGACGGTCAGGGGTCTCGCCGACACTCACGTACGGAGGGCGAACTCTTGTCCGTGGACCCTGCCCTACACGCCATCCAAAGCGATGACACCCCAAGCAGTGGACCGGCTTTGATCCCGGCCGGGAAGGGCGGAAACTCAGATGGAACTAGAAAAATCCATCTGGACCACGACGGAAAATGAGACTCTACAGAGGAAACTCAGATGGGACTAGAAAAATCCATCTGGAATGCGTCAGGAACTGCCGCTCCACACAGAAGTTCAAGTGGAGGAAGTGAGGCACGCGACACACCGCGGCAGACCGCAGGACGGGACAGGAAACGCCAACCACCACATCTACTGCGTCGTCCACCCTGATGCTGGACACCGATTGGTGGAGGTGGTGACGGACCACCCGCCACCCGGGATCTCGACGAATGCTGACGAGTTTTTGTTTTTGCCATTGTATCTTGTAATAATTTCTGCTGCCTTTTTAGTATGTACAAATATTTCTTTTTGTTCACAAGTTGTATTTTGCCCCAACCTTCCCCCCCCCCTTTTCTTTAAGCGGCCATGTATCTTATTATTATATATGTTGTATGTGCTGCCCTGCGCAAGAGTTTAACAGTTGAAGCAACAAGTATGTAAATCTATTCCAGGTTTGAAGATACTAACGCTAGGGAACCTAAGCAGAAATAAGCCAGGGCAAGCAACACCATTGCATAACCTTTCAAACCTCCGACTGTGTACCCTCATTTAACTTCCTTAAGTGACGCTCTCCGACAAGCACCTGCCTAGGCGCTCTCTTTCCCCTTCATATCTACATCCATCTTTCCTTTTCCGTATATTTAGCTAGCCGCTTAAATTTTTAAATATTATCAGACTATGGTAGGATGTGAGGTGTATACTTTGCATCTCAGTAGCTATTTTCGCAGGATGTGCACTCGCTTTGTCACCCACTGTAAACATCCACTGTCTGGCATAGAAGCTTTGATCTTGGCGGGAGGTATAGTGAGCTTTGTCAGATCAAACTAGCGCCAGTAGAAAAACATACACCTATGAGATTGTTGTTTGTAAATGTGAGACTATGTTATCGCCCCAGGGATTATCTCTGCTACCACACGTGATGTTGATGTCTATATGTGACATCAGTCTCTGTGGTGAAGCTTTGGTCTTGGCGGGAGGTGTAATGATTGTTTGTCAGACCAAAGCTTACAGCCTGGAATTATGTCACATGTAACAGCAAGCACTACAGACCTCGTGGCACCATCACATCCCGGATTGACACACCTCAGGTCGACCCTAGGGACTTGACTTCGTCCGCTAATGACGTGAGTTAGCCGGGTGACCTACAAACCGCACCTAACCAAGACACCTGGGCAGGACGGCACCTGCACACAGCCGCCCAGACCTGACACTAGGGAACCAGAATTCTCACCACCACTCGATCAGCTCTACCCGGCGTCATGACCTGAGTAATTCAAGGACCCGCTAATTAGCCAGCACTCCTGTTGACCCGACAACCCGGTCAAGACACACCCAGTTCAGTAGGAGAGGTCACCCCCCGGCTCGACTAATATATAGGGGCTGGAGCTCCTCTCACGAGAGAGAGTGTCTGTAACCAGGAAGGGCCAGCTACCAGGTCCCCGAGTCCCGCTCGAGAGAAGACCGCCATTAAGTGTGCCGAAGTCTCAGCCCGGGTCCATCGACAAAGTGCTGTCAACTCCACGTGTAACAGTAAGTGCTGGCTGTGTAGTCTGTGGAAGTGCAGTGATCCCGAACCTCCCCAACGATCGACTTAGTGAAGTGCCCATTCTAGTTGTGAGGTTAGGTTATACGAGAATACCATAGTCTATCATAAATTGTGTACGAACCCCCCTATTAATCCCCCCTATTGAACTAGTAAAATAAAGCTGTAACACGCATTGGTGTTTTATATACTACACTTGTACTGTGCCTGTGTTAATATACAGTGTTGACATCACACCCTCGAGACACGCTACCATTTCCTCTCGCTATAATACTCTACTACTATAAGCTCCTAACTTACCTCTTCATGTGAGATTTTGTCTCATTACACCGAGGTGGCCCTTGGGGCGGCCATCCTCGTTACACGAGGGGCAACCATTATTGTGTATGAGCATAACAGTGCTTATATGTGACTGTGTATCAGGTTGTAGGGTGCGTGAGGAGTGGTGACTGTGCTTTTCGAGTGAATGCTTTGCCTGGTGGTGCTTGCAGTGAGGTCCACACAGACATGCACATCAATACCCTCCCTCACTGGTCACTGGAGGCAGCATGCATGTCCAGCAGCAGGTGTTGCGAGGACTGAACACCTGCTGATCCGTGACAGGTGTTGGGGGGGGGGGGACGTCAGCTTGTACACTCCCTCACTCCATCCAGGGACTATTTTAAGGAATTTTTACAAGTGGGTTATATTTAAAAAGTCATACAATACTTACATATATTTATTGTGGTTCATTTGCAACAACATTGTGATCTATACCATCTCGTAAAACTGAAAGACACAGTTTAATGAAGATGTATAAATCATGAGCATTTTATACAATACAGTGACTGCCACACTGAGGAGATGCAGACTAAATGATGCTTTAAATATTATTAATGTATTTAATTATTGGAAGGATCATTAATTAACACTAATTACAGGAATTTTAAAATTATGAACCCAGATCCTTAACCAACAAAGAAAGGAGTTTCCTCCTTAATGTGAAATTTTAACCAAATCTATGTTATGACCTCTTTTGCCGGAACACATGGTAATATGTCTGGCATTTCCATGGTGACAAATGTGACCAAACTAAAACAACCTATCAGGTGAAAATAGCTTACTAAAATGAGGTTATGTGACCAAGATGTTCACGAAGGCATTCTCAATAACCAAACAACACAGAGAGAAGATCTATTTTGTTTTTCTTAAAGTGTATCATAATATTTCCACAACTTTCAATAACTGTTTCTTGAATTCCATGAATTCCCTGGCCTAGAATTCCTAAATAGAATGTCTAGGACTTTCCAGGTGTGAACTGTCTATGTAGAGCACGATGTGTTGAACCTCTTCTGCCGCACAGTTGGTTTGTGGCATGAGACATACACACGACCAGATGCATATTGCATGGTTTTAGCAGAGTGAACCCTTTACAATCAACATCTTCATGAAGCCATTTGTTTTATAGGTGAAAAATAGACAGAAGTGATAGGGAAAGATCAGTGTGATTTTTTTTAGTCTAAATTCACTGCCAAGTTGAAATATAGCATCAAATTTTAATCACAAGACATATATATAATATTAAGTACATTAGCTGCCCCTCTCTAAGTGCTTACACTATGATTTTTATACAGTATTAAACTTAATATTGACATACTAGAATTATAAAAGAAAAGGTTTAGTTTAGTGGATAAAACTATTTGTGATATAAAGGAGAAAAAGAAGAATGATTCTTTGGCTTAAAAAAGAAAATATGTTTTTCTGTGTTGTGGTACAGTAGTTGGTTCTGAGGCGTCCAAACTTTGAGTGGTTTTATACGTTAATGGCTCGGTAGGTTAGGGATGTCCATTAGTAATTTCTATAATGTGTATGCACTTTTATAAATCAGCATCTGCTAAATAATTTATCTTATTATTTGCTTGATTGTCTACTGAATAAGTTAGTCTCCTCCTTAAATTTATGTTTATCTTTTAAATAAATTTATCAGTGTGTGTGTGAAGCAAGTTAATCTTCCAATTTAATTGATACGAGTACCTGTCAAAGAAGCGTATTTTCTCAGAGTGTCTAAAACTTTTTCATTGTTGCAGGGTTGCTACGGTAGACTGATGCAGTGGGTGGAGAACCACGTCAACCTGCTCATGGGGATCGGCATAGGTGTGGGCCTCTTTGAACTTCTCTCGATGGTGTTTGCCTTCTGTCTGTGTTCCTCTCTAAATCACAAGATCAAGTGACGCCAGCAACAACACAAGCTCAGCACTGACTAGCAAGGGACATAATAGTGTGCAGTCGACCATCTAGACAGTGTCTGAGAACACTGTAGAACTATGAGAGGACAAAGGAAAAGAACTTGATGTTATGCAAGTTCTGGGAAAGGGGTGAATGAGATCATATCAATGAAAGAAGACAGTGTTCGACAATAATCCTGATAGAACTGTTCTTTGTGTGTGTGTTACTGCAGTATATTCATTCTAGCTCTTAAATTACAAAGACAAAAAATATACCAAAGGTTTCATTTTTGAAAAGTTAAGCTGTGAAAATAGACACATAAAATTTTTAAAGTAATACAGTATATAAAAGTGGATTATATTTTCCTGTGCGTGAGTCAAATTTACACCGGCCTTCCCAGAAACACGACATATCGTCATAGCTTTCATGTCAACCAAGAAGCAGACAGATTCAGGCTTGTTACCGAGGTAGAGCGCCAGAGAATTAAGTCTCTCCCTCACATTTCTTCTTGTCCCAGATTTATCCTCTTCAGATTTTCATTTCCTCAGTCTTTCTTATCCATATATCTAACTTCCTCCTGTATAACCCTATTTTGTAATCCTCTTACCCTGTTATACAATTTTTCCTAGGTCTCATTTCTTGCCTAACAATTTCTCTTTCCATTCTCCGTTACATCCCGTTTTGTTATTTTCCTAATCATTCCTCGGTCCCTATGATTTTTTTCCCCCTCAAATGTCTGTATTATTATTCCAACAAATAAATGAAAAACCCAATTTTCCGTCATCACTCAGGCGGTAACAGGACCAAGCTTAGTCACTCAACCCTCTGGACCATCAGTTAGCTAGTTCTCTCTCAAAATCATATGCAGTGCTAGAGGCTAAAGAACAACTAATTAATACAATATAAAATTTTTAAGGCAAGTTATATTACCATGATGTTGTATATTCAAAAATGGGCCATCTAGTATTCTTCAAGAGGGTAAAACATGCTGATTTTTTTTACGGATATAAACTGCGTTAAAATTTTTAAGAAATTGTGATTTCTATTCCAAAAGGATAGATAATATTTCAGTGACTAGAGAAAGAAATACAAATCAAGGTGTATGTATACAGAGAAGGGTGAGACCAAGTCCACAATGGTCAGGTATTAGGTAATGACCCTATTAATCTTTAACTAGCACACAACGGTTGGTGGTCAGGTCAGATGGTCAGGTGGCCCGGCCTTCTCACCTGGTCACAAATCTTCTTAATTACAAAATTGTCCAGCTTGTACATGCCGTTACTCAAATTCATGTTGAATGCTTCGGTATGTTTAATAAGACTAGATTCTATGATGTTCCCTACTGTCAATTGAATTACAAGGTAATATTGAGGAGGCATTATCCCAGTCAATGCAATGCTTGTTATCCCTCAAATGAACAAACAGAGCATTGGATTCCTGGCCTGTCCTAACACTGTATTTATGTTGTTTAAGTTTAGTTACAAGATCTTTTACCTGTCTGGCCTAAGTAAAACATATTACATTCCTTGCAAGGAACTTTATAAATGCAACCAATTGTGTTGTTGGGGGAGTTCTTGATTAACATTTGTTTAACAGTGCATGAGTTTTTAAATGTCACATTGACGTTCCAGGTTTTTAGCTGTGTAGGAATGTGTGAGAAATTTTTGTGAAATGGTAATATTAAGATATTCTTATGGTCATGGGTGGGCTTGGGGTCAGTTCTATAAAAAGTTTTCTTAGTAATGTTTAAGCATTTGTCTATGAAAGATCTAGGGTATTTAAGGTTTGAGCCAATATTATATATATATTTGTATTCCTCATCGATGAATTCCGGACTGCAAATTCTCAAGGCACGTAAAACCATTGTTGAAAATACTGACTGTTTGACTTTATTATGGTGGGCAGAATAATAATGAATGTATGAACACACATTAGTTGGTTTTCTATAAATACTGAACTTAAAAGTGTTACCTATTCTGTGTATCAGACAGTCTAGGAATGGCAATTTACAGTCTTGCTCTAATTCCACAGTGAATTTGATCGAGGGAGGCTAAGTTGTTAAGTTGTGGTAGGAAAGCTTTTAGGTCCTCATTACATGGCCAGAGACATAATACATCATCAACATATCTAAACCAGACTGCTGAGGGTGGTAAAATATTACTTAATAGTTTCTTTTCAAAGAATTCCATATATAGGTTGCTTAATACAGGTGAGAGTGGATTACCCATTGCCATACCAAATTTTTGAGCATAATATTCCCCATTGAATTCGAATTTGCAATCCTTAATACATAGTTTGATGAGTTCGATGAAGTCGTCTTTCGAGACGGGCAGTGAAATGTTATCCAGGGAATCTATGAGGAACTCTAGTAAATCATCAACTGGGACCTTTGTAAAGAGTGACGTTACATCAAAGCTGACCAGTTTAAAATCATGATTAATGTGTAAGTTATTGAGTTTATCAACCAGATCCATATTATTCTTGATATTGGAGTTAGAAATGTTGCCAACTAGGGGATTTAGTAAAGAAACTAACCATTTAGATAGTTTATAAGAGATTGACCCAACTGAGCTAATGATGGGTCTTGCTGGGTTATTGGGCTTGTGGGTCTTGATTACACCGTACATGTATGGCAGTGGAGGGGACGTTGAAGTAAGATGTTTAATGAGCGTAGCTTTGCCTCTCAATAGGGACTTCAGTTTTTTGTTGAACTGGGTGTTGACAGTGTTGAGAGGATTATTTATAAGTTTAGAATATGTTGTGGTATCACATAAGAGGCACTCCTTATTAGAAATAGTGATTGGACTAAGGATGCCAATAACAACTGTGTAGTGAATCTCTCCTCGAAACAACTAGACAATGATACCTTGTGTGCCCTCGGCTATGGTTTAAGTTTTGATGGTTCTAACAAGGGAGTCGACAGTGTTGACATAGCCAGAGCATTTTGCAATTTGGAGAAATTCAGTAATTTGACAAGTGAAGAAGTGAACATGTGTAAAGGTGTCGTGTATGCATCTATGTCCAAGCCTTGTGTTCCAAACTGTCCAGAAAGATTCACCAAAGCAATCCAAGCCCTTAAGAAAAATAAGGATCTACATGTCACTAAAGCAGATAAAGCCAACACAGTAGTGATCTTAAACAAAGATGACTATATCTCTAAAATGAATGACCTCTTATGTGATACCACAACATATTCTAAACTTATAACTAATCCTCTCAACACTGTCAACACCCAGTTCAACAAAAAACTGAAGTCCCTATTGAAAGGCAAAGCTACGCTCATTAAACATCTTACTTCAACGTCCCCTCCACTGCCATACATGTACGGTG
Organism: Homarus americanus; assembly: GCF_018991925.1. NCBI lineage: Eukaryota > Metazoa > Arthropoda > Malacostraca > Decapoda > Nephropidae > Homarus > Homarus americanus. The sequence continues at coordinate 21,048 of NW_024742436.1, forward strand.
TAATCAAGACCCACAAACCCAATAACCCAGCAAGACCCATCATTAGCTCAGTTGGGTCAATCTCTTATAAACTATCTAAATGGTTAGTTTCTTTACTAAATCCCCTAGTTGGCAACATTTCTAACTCCAATATCAAGAATAATATGGATCTGGTTGATAAACTCAATAACTTACACATTAATCATGATTTTAAACTGGTCAGCTTTGATGTAACATCACTCTTTACAAAGGTCCCAGTTGATGATTTACTAGAGTTCCTCATAGATTCCCTGGATAACATTTCACTGCCCGTCTCGAAAGACGACTTCATCGAACTCATCAAACTATGTATTAAGGATTGCAAATTCGAATTCAATGGGGAATATTATGCTCAAAAATTTGGTATGGCAATGGGTAATCCACTCTCACCAGTATTAAGCAACCTATATATGGAATTCTGATAACCACAAGGAAAGAAGAAAACACGAAGTTCCCAAGCGCTTTTGTGTAATTCACATCTTCAGGGGTGAGTACAGACCCCTGAAGATGTGAATTATACGAAAGCGCTTGGGAACTTCGTGTTTTCTTCTTTCCTTGTGGTTATCAGCATATACCTAGATCACGCGAACCTACAGTGATTTACTTGCACACATATATATATATATATATATATATATATATATATATATATATATATATATATATATATATATATATATATATATATGCTGATAACCACAAGGAAAGAAGAAAACACCAAGTTCCCAAGCGCTTTCGTGTAATTCACATCTTCAGGGGTGAGTACAGACTAGAGAGAGTAACACAAATCAAGGTGTATATATACAGAGGAGGGTGAGACCAGGTCCACAATGGTCAGGTATTAGGTAATGACTTTTTATAGAACTGACCCCAAGCCCACCCATGACCATAAGAATATCTTAATATTACCATTTCACAAAAATTTCTCACACATTCCTGCACAGCTAAAAACCTGGAACGTCAATGTGGCATTTAAAAACTCATGCACTGTTAAACAAATGTTAATCAAGAACTCCCCAACAACACAATTGGTTGCATTTATAAAGTTCCTTGCAAGGAATGTAATATGTTTTACTTAGGCCAGACAGGTAAAGATCTTGCAACTAGAATTAAACAACACAAATACAGTGTTAGGACAGGCCAGGAATCCAATGCTCTGTTTGTTCATTTGAGGGATAACAAGCATTGCATTGACTGGGATAATGCCTCCTCAATATTACCATGTAAGTCAATTGACAGTAGGAACATCATAGAATCTAGTCTTATCAAACATACCGAAGCATCCAACATGAATTTGAGTAACGGCATGTACAAGCTGGACAATTTTGTAATTAAGAAGATTTGTGATCAGGTGAGAAGGCCGGGTCACTTGACCATCTGACCTGACCACCAACCGTTGTGTGCTATTTAAAGATTAGTAGGGTCATTGCCTAATACCTGACCATTGTGGACCTGGTCACACCCTCCTCTGTATATATACACCTTGATTTGTATTACTCTCTCTAGTCTGTACTCACCCCTGAAGATGTGAATTACACGAAAGCGCTTGGGAACTTCGTGTTTTCTTCCTTCCTTGTGGTTATCAGCATATATATATATATATATATATATATATATATATATATATATATATATATATATATATATATATATATATATATATATAATATATATATATATATACCTGTATGTGTGTGTGTGTGTGTGAACGGTGATGAATAGGCTTAGGATAATTATGCATTTAAAAATGGCTAAATATGCACTTAAATATGCACTTTAAAATAAGTTAATAAATAATAACTACTAAGTTAATAACTCCTTTTCTGAACATTTTTTCAGTGAATTTACTTTCCCAGACAGGATGTCGCCGAAGTAGGATTTTTCAAAGAAGAATTAAATAAAAAAAACAATATACTGACATAAAGTAATTTAATAAACAATTCTGGAAAAGTTTTCCTTTTAAGAAAATAGAAGAACAAAAGTGTCAGGAGGGAACTAATGGAGCCCGTGCATCTATATCCTGCCTGGCTGAACACGAACCCATCACGTACAGTTCATGTCCACTGACCAGCCGGCCTAGCTAACCACAGCCTGATGTTGAGCTATATAAACGTCACTTAAGTATGTTCCTTTTGGATATTATGACGCTAAAACAAAATCGCGTATTTTCGATTTTGTATTAGTGCAATAAAATGGACTGTTATATTTCAAATATCAGTAATTTCTGCCCCAGCGTTGCTTGTATGCTCGCGAATTTTTGGCCCCTTGAGGTTGAAGAATGTTTTATAATATTTTGGAATTTTCCAAATACATGCCTTATAAAACAAAACATTACGAATATGCACTTTAGCTCAAAAATGGCTTAAGTATGCATTTGCATATGCACATATGCAAATGCATAATTATCCTAAGCCTAGTGATGAATTTACATAATTTATCCCATCCCAGATATATGTACCTGTAGTATATTGCAAGGTGATGGAGAAACTTAGTCATCTAATTAAAGTTGTAGGTTAAGTATCACAGATTATCAGGAACTGTTGTCACGTAAATGTTATTTAGCAACGCTCAAGTGACCATCACTTTATGGGTGGTATAAGTTATATAGGTCAAGTATATAGGTGTAAGTTAATGTGTTCATTGTGTGTAATGCAAACGTACATGACAACAATAATATGGTTGTTTCTTAATTTATCGGGGAAACACATTGCTATGTTATTATGTTTTCACCATAAATATGTTCAAATATCAAACACACTCACTTAAACGCTTTGCATTTACTTACTAGGCGTCGTATATATGCTTAAAGCGTATAAACACACTCACATACACACACAATTCGCTAAACGTGTGCCTTAACATACAAGACTAAGTAAGCGACCGCTGGTGTGTAGGTTAAGGCTGGTGACCGCACGCGCGAGTTGGTGGACAGAACCAGACTGAGCTTGAGAGCGGGAGAGAGAGAAGCGGTGTTGCCAGACCACCAGACGCCACGCAGCCTCCAAAACCGCCACTGTACCCCACCACCATCGCTATCCAAGTGAGGCAACTCTCTGGGAACCAAGTGGAGACCCACGACAGAGAGTGCGTAGTGCAGCACGCCAACAACCCATATCTATCTCTCTAGTATATTTATGCATGGTCATACTGTATGTATATTATGTATGCTGTATGTATACTATGTATGTACCACATTTATCTAAGCGTGTGGTGACATGAAACAGGGGCATTGCCACACGCTACTGACTAGAGAAGTAATGTATATAATTGACACAGACTCAAAGGGGCGGGTGGGGTTGTCGTCACTCATGAAGGGTTCCTGCTGCTGGCTGGGTTGTAGTACTTGGCATCGACCCCGACTTCTCCAAGGCTGTCCATGCGTGTAAGCCCTGCCAAGTACTATAACCCAGCCAGCAGCAGGAGCCCTTCATGAGTGACGACAACCCCACCCGCCCCTTTGAGTCTGTGTCGGCCGACTTTTTCTGTGTCAGGAGAGTCCTTCCTGGCTATCGTCGACCGTCTCTCTGGTTGGCCGGTTGTCATCAAGTGCGGTAATGATACGACATCTGCCGCCACCATCAGCAAGTTCCGCCACTACTTCCGTTACGTGGGCGTTCCTGTGCGCCTGCGAACCAACGGAGGGCCTCAGTTCACAAGCCAGGACTTTGCTGCGTTCCTCGACCGGTGGGGAGTCCGGTATGTGTTGTCACCGCCCCATTACCCGCAGTCCAACGGCCACTCTGAGGCTGCTGTCAAATCCCTGAAGCACCTCATCCTCAAAGTGGCCCCTTCTGGGAATATTGACTGCGAGGCCTTCGACCGGGGTCCCCTTGAGCTCCGCAACACACCCAATTACACCGGACGCTCCCCTGCCCAGGTCTTGTATGGATGCCCCCTCCGTTCTTGTGTCCCTGCTCACCCTCAGTCCTTCTCCAAGGAGTGGCAGGCCAAGACAGAGGATTGTGATCGCCGAGCCGCCGAACGTGTTCAAGACGTCGTCGCCCGCTACAACGACCACGCCCGTCCTTTCCCCAGGTTGAGTGTCGGCACCCAAGTCCGTGTTCAGGACCCGACCTCCCTACGTTGGGACAAAGTGAGCGTATTCATGGGTCTCGGTAGGTCACGGGACTACCAGGTGCGGTTACCCAGCGGTCGGGTGTGGTGGAGGAACCGTCGTTTCCTCCGCCCCGTAACGCATTCCGCTGACCCCGCCACCAGTGCTGAGTCCCATATCCCCCCCACCTCCCAGTGATTAAGCCCCTCGACGCTCAGAACGGATCCACAGGAAAAGGTCCGCTCAAGACTTTGCTATGAGCGTATAGGGGAGGTGTATGTATATCATGTATGCTGTATGTATACGATGCATGTACCCCATTTATATACATTACTTCTCTCGTCAGTAGCGTGTGGCAATGCCCGTTTCATGTCACCACACGCTTAGATAAATGTGCCTGGCGACATCTGGAAGCTGCTAATGTACCACTTACCACATGTCGCCTGAGAGGTCAGAGAGAGGCCAGTTGGCCCATATAGGAGTGCAAGGACTACGTGTGCTTGTAAGTGCACCCTTGTATATTTCCGTTGAATAGAACCTATAGAACTCTACAGGTATTTATGTTCGCTCCTGTAGTTAGAACCAAGTACCCCGAACATCTCCACATACCACGCCATAATTCACTCTCAGAACAAGATCAAAGTTAGTTTAATACGATAAAACCTTTAAAACTAGTGAAGTTCATGGCCACAGTGTACTGTAGAGACAATAAATTACAAAATAATATACATCAACACTTACATCACTTTTATTTAGGAAACTATGGTGTGAAAATAAGAAAAAATTAAGAGATTCAGTACAGAAAACATGATAATATATTAAAGATTTAATAACGATTGAATCCAGAACCTATAAACAGTTTCCACCTGCTGTTTGAGGCAAGGTCATGGAAAATAGATTAATCCTATAATGTTCTTCTATTCACAAAATTATCACATAACATTCACTCATAATACTTCTGGGTTAACTAATGTCAAAATATAAGGTGAAATAAGATAATATATCACTTTGCTGATATCACATCACTATGTTACCATACACCGGAGGAAGACAACAAAAAACATGAACAGAAAAATATCGTACATCTTTTGCGGTTAAAACATTCATAACTTACTGCCCTCACCACTGTCTACTACTACTGCCCTCACTACCAAGCAAAGGTAGAGTGTAGAAGGGCTGAAAAGGAGTTCCAGATCTTTGTTGCAAGCGAGGTCAAGTCAAACTTAAAGGCGTTTTATCGCTATGCAAAGTCGAAATTAAAAACGCGAGTAGGAGTATCAGACCTGAGGTTTGAAGATGGTAGTTAAGCAGATTCTGACGAGGATAAAGCCTAGGCATTGAACAGCTTCTTTTCCTCGGTGTTCACAAGAAGGATGCTATTAACCTTCCTGCGTTTGAGGACAGACTGTTCGACACAGCACTGACCCACATTGTATTCACAGAAGAGGGTATTAGAAATAAACAGTCAAAGCTAAAGGTCCAGAAGAGTGCCGGCCCTGACATGCTGCACCCCAGAGTGCTAAGAAAATTGTGCAACGAGCTTGCAGAGCCCCTGAAGATCCTGTTCTGTAATTGCCTGGATGAACAAAAGGTCCCCAGTGATTGGAAAGTGGCTCATGTGGGTCCTATCTTCAAGAAGGGCGATCGTCGCTCCACGAACAACTATTGACCGGTGAGCCTGACCAGCATAATATGTAAAGGACTTGAGAGTATTATCAGAGATGCCGCAATGGAACATCTACTTCGAAACAATCTTGTAAAGGATTGCCAATACGGTTTTATGCCGGGGCGCTCCTGCTTAACACAATTGCTCAAGATATTGGATATTTGTACCCATATTCGGGAACGGGGTGGTAATAGCGATAAAATATACTTAGATTTTGCCAAGGCTTTTGACAGTGTACCCCACGAGAGGCTGAAAATCAAACTGGAAGGGTACGGAATTCGGGGAAATGTCCTAGCGTGGATAGAAGACTTTCTACATGATCGCAAGCAGTGTGTGTGGTGATTAATGGCACGAAATCATCATCTATACCTGTCACAAGCGGGGTACCACAGGGCAGTGTATTGGGCCTGCTGTTGTTTGTTTGTTTGTTTGTTTCATAAATGACATGCCTGACGTTGTACACTCCTCCATACAAATGTTTGCCGATGACGCCAAGTTCTTTCGGGAATCAAGAACCATATGGACTGTGAAGAACTGCAGAAGGATCTCTGTGAGCTCCAAGAATGGTCGAAGAAATGGCTGCTGAGATTCAATGTCACGAAGTATAAGAGGATGCACCTGGGGCGTACCAACGGTAAGGAGGCGTATCATATGTCCCAACGGGATGAAGAAACTGCACTATTTGAGACTGAATGTGAGAAAGACCTAAGTGTGTATGTTGACAATGAGCTGAAGTTCTCGGGCCATTGCGAGAAGAAGGTAAATAAGGCAATTAAATTATTGGGCCTTATAAGAAGGTCGCATTTACGGAATTGGCTTTGACACTCCCCAATCCATCCTACATAGGCTAATTAAAATGCCTGTTGGGATCAACGAGCGCCTCATATCGTTTCGAGTCCCATTGAATCACTCGCATATACTGTATACCTTCGTCATCAGTGCATACGCTCCAACACTGGATGCAGAGGATGACATCAAGGAGACCTTTTACCCCGACCTCGACAGAGTGCTAACACCTATCCCCCAGAGAAGATTAGGTTGTGCTCCTAAGAGACTTCGGTGCCAGAGTAGGAAGAGATGCTGTTATATGGCAAGAAATCAAAGGGAGAAATGGAGTAGGCAGTGTAATCTCAATGGCCTACTCCTCCTCAGCAAGTGTGCTGCACAAAATCTAACTATCACCAAGTAGACACGTTCAAGGGACCTTGACAACACCCACGATCCAAACACTGATATCTCATTGACTACATCACTGTCAGAGAAAGCGATCGCTGAGATGTCCTCATCACCCGAGCCATTCGTGGCTCATACCACTGTGACACTGACCATCGGCTCGTCAAAGCCAAACTCTCACTTCTCGTCGGCCTCCATAAGAGATTTTAACACTCAGCGTCTGGAGGATCCAGCAGTAGCATATGCTTTCAGAAAGTAGCTCGAACATCTACTGACAAGCATCCCAACAACAAGCAACCCAAATCCCACTGCCGCGAATTGGGTACTCTCGACACTGTCAAGGCAAAAATCTGCACAGACACCCTCGGCCAGATCGAAAAAATACACCATGACTGGCTTGATGAAAATGACCCGGAAATCAATGTACTCGTCGATGATGAACATGCTGCTTGCTTTAACTGACTGGCGGAACAACCTTGAGTCTCGGATCAAAGCTGATACCTTCTACAAGAAGAAAGCGGCGGCCCAGCGCGAATTTCATAATTTAAAGAGCGAATGGTTGAAAACAAAGACATGTGAAACAAAAATACAAAAAATGCACATCAACACAGGATGCGCTAATTTTTAAATTCCACTTTGACTAAAACATTTTAAGGGCCAATCACTCATGGCGAACCCCCCCCCCCCAACCCCCGCTCATCCGACGGTAACTCCCTAATTAAGGACGAAGAAGGCTGCTCAACCGAAATAACCAATGTGGATGTCCTGACTACCCAGCAGGTCCCTCAGCACCTGGAGCTGACCCACCTCAGCTATCCTCCATCCCTGGATAAGGTAGCTACTGCCATCAAACAGATGAAGAATAACATAGCCGCAGGACCTGATGGTATCCCAGCCGAGGTGTATAAAGCAGGAGGACCTCTGCTTACCAGTCGTCTCCACTCTCCTCTGGAGAATATATGGGAAAAGGAGGAAATCCCACAAGCTCTTAAAGACGCCTCCATTGTCAATATTTATAAGAACGAGGGGGACCGGTCAGACTGTGGCAACTAGCGCGGGATCTCGCTGGTGTCCGTAGCAGCAATATTATCGCCCGAGTTTTCCCAAACAGACTTCTTCCAAAGGCGGAAAACTTCCTCCCAGAATCTCAATGTGGCTTTCGACTGTCATGTGGCTCCAATGACGTGATCTATGCTGCCCATCAGATCCAGGAAAAGTGCAGAGAACAGCGTCGTGACCTGTACATGGCCTTCATTGACTTTACCAAGGCCTTCGACTCGGTCAACAGGGAAGCCCATACACCCATGTGAACGACCGTTACAATATTTATGGCACTTGTCAGACCGGATGGACACAATTAGTTACAGCCTCAAAGAATAACATGTAAACCTATATGGGGTGCCATGGATAGCCCCGCCCATACAGTATGCCAACCAGTCAGGGAAACAGAACATAAGGACCCTTGGAAAAACCCTACTCTGATTGGAGACTGAAAAGTCCTCTTCGACAGCAGGATAGGCAGTGTAAGAAAAAGACAGACAGTTTGGCTGTTGAAGTGTGGGTATGAGGTTAGGTTAGGTTAGGTGGCCCGGCGACCGTCGATACTGAAGGCTCGGTACTGTGTACCTAATGTTTTTTTATTTTGCGGGTGTACATTATAATGAGCTCCATTTTCCCCCACGGTATCTAGTTAGAAATGGGATGAACGCAGGTGACTTCATGTAACGTCTTTGCTGAATAAACTTAAAATGGAAGATGTCTCTTTCCACTACCCTTCATAATATATTCATCTAAAACAAAGGGTTCCCCCAGTAACAGATGGATGGATACCAAAATGTACTGTATATAATGTTAAGTGACCCACTTTAGTAATTACAGTACCACCCGACCGAGTAAAGCAAGTTGACACCAAACCTTTGTTATACAGACCTCGTCAATTACAGTCTCTTCACCAGCTCAAATCTAAATTCAAATTCAAAACATTTATTGACAAATACATCAAAAGGAGCTGGTTAGCATACTCTTCTCTAGCTATTTTTTTTGTCTATAAGCCTTCGTATACATCCTTTCCGGTGTAGAGGACCAGAAGTTACCCAGACCAGAAGCATACGAAACGATAACTGCGCATGCGCGGTTGATGACATTACAGCAAAGAACCTAATACAACCTGACCTAACAAATCCAATAGGTTGGGTTTGTTAGGTCAGGTTCTATGCATTATCGTGTTAATTTATGTGTGAAACAACTTACCTTAATATAGAGGTTGATGTACTGTATATCAGCAATGGCGAGGAGTTGAAGTCCTGAAGTGGAGAGCAGTGACGGAAGAACCAGGTCGTCCGTGTGCTCAGAGGCAAGTCCCGAGGGAAGGCGAGACGACGAAGGCCCGACGGGGCAGGGAGACAAAGGGAATCCCCTATGTCCATCGTCGGCGGAGGGTCGGTCATTGAGCCACATGTAGGCTCACTTGGGGACCCCGATGACAGGAGTCCACCCTCTACAGCCCCAGAAGGGGTGCAAGGGGGAGCCGTGGCCCCTGCTGGAGACCCTGACTTCTGAGGTTTCTCCTTCTTCTTTGACGTGTCTTCAAGAAGAAAGTCGTCAGCATCTCTGTCACCTACTGCCGCCGTTTCCACAGAACGGGAGCGTTTAACGGCGGGCATAGGGCACGTTGGCAAGACTGCAGTCAGGTGGAGTGGTAATGACGTCACTGCTACCTCACACTATCACATTGCGCATGCGCAAACTTGAAAAACTTTGCTCAGAGGGACCGGGTGGCAGGACCAGATGTTTCATCCCCCAAAAAATGACGAAGTCCAAAAGTAACAAAAAAATATATGCCACTGTGCTGATAACTGGGTCTTACTATAGTTGTCTGCACCAGCTGGGATTGGTAGACGCGCTGAATTCGTCAGAAATACGAATTTTAAGGAGCAGTCTCATACAGCCTTTGTTGACACTACGCACGCATGCGCGTTCCTCGGCGAGGAGTTGTCGTTTCGTAGACTTCTGGTCTGCTACACCAGCAGTAAGGCCGAGACAGCACTGTGTTTTCTTGTCTTCTTAGTGGCCTTTGTTCACTTTCTCGTAAATCCGGAACCGCGAAGCCATAGCGGGTTCAGTCACTACCAACGCCATCTATTGAACGACGGAATATTATATCGTGTGTTACTGGCCGTCACAGTTTCCTTCTGTGGTTATATTTTCCTCAGTTTGTTGTTGTTGTAAGAACCTGTCACCGTGATGGTACCAAACTCATCACCGTGAAGTAAGGAAGTTTGAGAACTGGGCCTGTAACAAAATGTATCGTTATATTAAGTTTGTATTGTTAACGTCAATAAGTATAGCTGTGTTGGGGATAATGTTACATGAAGCGTGGCCACAGTACATGAGGGCCACCACCATGGCCATCCGCGGCCTCTACTCCACACCCTCCCCTGATAAATTCAATTCTCCTACAAAGAAAACCAAGGAGAGACTCTTCACTCCTGAGCAACTCAAGAAATATGATGGGCGCGATGGAAATAGGGGACCATATTTAGCTCTTCTTGGACGAGTGTACAATGTTAAAGAGGGCAAGCAACATTATGGACCAGGAGGAGGATATGAATTTTTTTCAGGTTTGTAATGCTAAAACATTTTGTATTATTTGTAATTATATAGCACTAACCCGCGAGCAAAATTGATTGAAAACAATTATAAAAACGCCTGATTTTCATTGTTATATTATAGTGGACAATGTTGTAGTTTTTGGAAATACTGTATGATAAAAAATTTACATTTTTACAATAAATGCCACTAAACATTTGTAGCTATGAAGAACAGACCTAACCAACCAAACCTACCTAACCTTACCTAACTTTCCCGGTATATTAAACAGAAAGAACTTAATATGGTATGGTGAAATTTGAGGCATTTTCTGGACTTGAGATGATACGGCCACATTGGCACTATGCAGCCCTGGCGGGTTAGTCCTATATATTAACCAGATTATTTTACTTTTGGACCACTCGGGTAAGATCATATTTAGAAATTGCCAGCACCTACTTATATATCAAACATATAGGGAGAACAAAAAAAATATATAACTTCTCCATCGGAAATTTACATTTTTCGAGTATTTTAACTGATAAAATTACCCATAATATTGGTTGTTCAAAGTGGGCGGGGTTTTGAAGTAGAGGGAAAATTTCGAAATTTTACCGTAAAGGTTGGGAAATGGGGGCTACTATAGTATGTGGTCTACTGAGCTGGAGCTACTATAGTATGCGCTCTACCGAGCTGGAGCTACTATAGTATGTGGTCTACCGAGCTGGAGCTACTATAGTATGTGGTCTACTGAGCTGGAGCTACTATAGTATGCGCTCTACCAAGCTGGAGCTACTATAGTATGTGGTCTACCGAGCTGGAGCTACTATAGTATGCGCTCTACCAAGCTGGAGCTACTATAGTATGTGGTCTACCGAGCTGGAGCTACTATAGTATGCGCTCTACCGAGCTGGAGCTACTATAGTATGCGCTCTACCGAGCTGGAGCTACTATAGTATGTGGTCTACCGA
>NW_024742437.1:0-12989 GCF_018991925.1 Homarus americanus
TTTGTTATACTCGATCAGGGGACTTTGTTATACTCGATCAGAGGACTTTGTTATACTCGATCTTGGGACTTTGTTATACTCCATTAGGGTCCTTTGTTATACTCGATCAACGGACTTTGTTATACTCGATCGGGGGGCTTTGTTATACTCGATATTGGGACTTTGTTATACTCGACCAGAAAACTTTAGTATACTCGTTCAGGGGACTTTGTTATTTTCGACCAGGGGCCTTTGTTATACTCGATTCGGGGCCTTTGTAATACTCGATCATGGGACTTTGTTATACTCGACCAGGGGACTTTGTTATACTCGACCAGGGGCTTTTTTATACTCGATCAGCGGGTTTTGTTAAACTCGATGAGAGGGCTTTGTTATACTCGATGAGGGGACATTGTTATACTCGGCCAGGGGACTTTGTTATACTCGACCAGGGGCCTTTTTTTTACTCGATCAGGTGCCTTTCTTATACTCGATCAGGGGGCTTTGTTATACTCGATGAAGGGACTTTGTTATACTCGCTCAGGGGACTTTGTTATGCTCGATCAGAGGACTTTGTTATACTCGATCTTGGGACTTTGTTATACTCCATGAGGGTCCTTTGTTATACTCGATCAGGGGACTTAGTTATGCTCGATTAGGGCACTCAGTTATACTCGATTAGGGGACTTTGTTATACTCGATCAGGGGGCTTTGTTATACTCGATCAGCGGACTTTGTTATACTCGATCAGGAGAATTTGTTATAAGCGATCTTGGGACTTTGTTATACGCCATTAGGGTCCTTTGCTATACTTGATCAGGGGACTTTGTTATACTCTATCATTCGACTTTATTATACTCGACCAGGGGACTTTGTTATACTCCACCAGGGGGCTTTTTTATACTCGATCAGGGGGTTTTGTTAAACTCGATGAGGGGGCTTTGTTATACTCGATCAGGGGACTTTGTAATACTCGACCAGGGGACTTTGTTATACACGACCAGGGGACTTTGTTATCCTCGATCAGGGAACTTTGTTATACTCGATCAGGGGGCTTTGTTATACTCGATCAGGGGACTTTTTTATACTCGATCAGGGGAATTTGTTATGCTCGATCAGGGCATCTTGTTATACTCGACCAGGGGCCTTTGTTATACTCGATAAGGGGCCTTTGTTATACTTGATCATGGGACTTTGTTATACTCGACCAAAGGACTTTGTTATACTCGAAGAGGGGGCTTCTTTATACTCGATCAGGGGGTTTTGTTCAACTCGATCAGGGTGTTTGTTTTACTCGATCAGGGGACTTTGTTATACTCGATTCGGGGAATTGGTTATACTCGATCATGGGGCTTTGTTATACTCGATCAGGGACTTTGTTTTACTCGACCAGGGGTCTTTCTTATACTCGACGAGGGGGCTTTGTTATACTCGATCAGGGGGCTTTGTTATACGCGATCAACGGACTCTGTTATACTCGATCTTGGGACTTTGTTATACTCGATCAGAGGACTTTGTTATACTCGATCTTGGGACTTTGTTATACTCCATTAGGGTCCTTTGTTATACTCGATCAGGGGACTTTGTTATACTCGACCAGGGGACTTTCTTATACTCGACGAGGGGGCTTTGCTATACCCGATTAGGGGACATTGTTATACTCGGCCAGGGGACTTTGTTATACTCGACCAGGGGCCTATTTTTACTCGATCAGTTGCCTTTCTTATACTCGATCAGGGGGCTTTGTTATACTCGATGACGGGACTTTGTTATACTCGATCTGGGGACTTTGTTATACTCGATCAGAGAACTTTGTTATACTCGATCTTGGGACTTTGTTATACTCCATGAGGGTCCTTTGTTATACTCGATAAGGGGACTTAGTTATGCTCGATTAGGGCACTTAGTTATACTCGATCAGGGGACTTTGTTATACTCGATTAGGGGGCTTTATTATACTCGATCAGGGGACTTTGTTATACTCGACCAGGGGTGTTTGTTTTACTTGATCAGGGGACTTTGGTATACTCGATCAGGGGGCTTTGTTATACTCGATGACGGGATATTGTTATGTTCGATCAGGGGACTTTGTTATACTCGATCAGAGGACTTTGTTATACTCGATCTTGGGACTTTGTTATACTCCATGAGGGTCCTTTGTTATACTCGATCAGGGGACTTAGTTATGCTCGATTAGGGCACTTAGTTATACTCGATCAGGGGACTTTGTTATACTCGATTAGAGGGCTTTGTTATACTCGATCAGGGGACTTTGTTATACTCGACCAGGGGTGTTTGTTTTACTCGATCAGGGGACTTTGTTATACTCGATCAGGGGACTTTGTTATACTCAATCAGGGAATTTTGTTATACTCGATTAGGGGACTTTGTTATACTCGATCAGGGGGCTTTGTTATACTTAATCAGGAGTGTTTGCTTTACTCGACTCGGGACGTCGTTATATTCGGTCAGGTGCCTTTCTTATACTCGATAAGTGGACCTTGTTATACTCGATCAGGGACTTTGTTATTCTCGATCAGGGCACTTTGTTATACTCGATCAGGGTACTTTGTTGTACTCGATCAGGGGACTTTGTTATACTCGATCAGGAGAATTTGTTATAAGCGATCTTGGGGCTTTGTTATACGCCATAAGGGTCCTTTGTTATACTTGATCAGGGGACTTAGTTATACTCGATGAGGGGACTTTGTTATACTCGATCATTCGACTTTATTATACTCGACCAGGGGACTTTGTTATACTCGACCAGGGGGCTTTTTTATAATGGATCAGGGGGTTTTGTTAAACTCGATGAGGGGGCTTTGTTATACTCGATCAGGGGACTTTGTAATACTCGACCAGGGGACTTTGTTATACACGACGAGGGGACTTTGTTATACTCGATCAGGGGACTTTGTTATACTCGATCATGGGACTTTTTTATACTCGATCATGGGCTTTGCTATACTCGATTAGGGGGCTTTGTTATACTCGATGACGTGACATTGTTATGTTCGATCAGAGGACTTTGTTATACCCGATCAGAGGACTTTGTTATACACGATCTTGGGACTTTGTTATACTCCATTAGGGTCCTTTGTTATACTCGCTCAGGGGACTTTGTTATACTCGATCAGGGGACTTTTTTATACTCGATTAGGGGAATTTGTTATGCTCGATCAGGGCATCTTGTTATACTCGACCAGGGGCCTTTGTTATACTCGATAAGGGGCCTTTGTTATACTCGATCATGGGACTTTGTTATACTCGACCAAATGACTTTGTTATACTCGAAGAGGGGGCATCTTTATACTCGATCAGGGGGTTTTGTTAAAATCGATCAAGGGTGTTTGTTTTACTTGATCAGGGGACTTTGTTATACTCGACCAGGGGACTTTCTTATACTCGACGAGGGGGCTTTGTTATACTCGATTAGGGGGCTTTGTTATACTCGATCAACGGACTTTGTTATACTCGATCGGGGGCTTTGTTATACTCGATCTTGGGACTTTGTTATACTCGACCAGGGGACTTTAGTATACTCGTTCAGGGGACTTTGTTATTTTCGACCAAGGGCCTTTGCTATACTCGATTCGGGGCCTTTGTAATACTCGATCATGGGACTTTGTTATACTCGACCAGGGGCCTTTATTTTACTCGATGAGGAGGCTTTGTTTTACTCAATCAGAGGGCTTTTTTATAGTCGATCATGGACTTTGTTATACTCGACCAGGGGGCTTTTTTATACTCGATGAGGGGGCTTTGTTATACTCGATCAGGGGACTTTGTTATACTTGATCTGGGGACTTTGTTATACTCGATCAGGGAACTATGTATATACTCGACTAGGGACATTGTTATATTCGATCAGGTGCCTTTCTTATACTCGATCAGGGGGCTTTGTTATACTCGATGACGGGACTTTGTTATACTCGATCAGGGGACTTTTTTATACTCGATCAGAGGACTTTGTTATACTCGATCTTGGGACATTGTTATTCTCCATTAGGGTCCTTTGTTATACTCGATCAACGGACTTTGTTATACTCGATCGGGGGGCTTTGTTATACTCGATCTTGGGACTTTGTTATACTCGACCAGGGGACTTTGGTATACGCGTTCAGGGGACTTTGTTATTTTCGACCAGGGGCCTTTGTTATACTCGAGTCGAGGCCTTTGTAATATTCGATCATGGGACTTCGCCGCCTCAGTCAGGGGGCATTTTTTACTCGATCAGTTGCCTTTCTTGCTCTCGATCCAGGGGACTTTGTTATGCTCGATCAGGGGAATTTGTTTGCTCCTCGCCCTGGGGACTTTGTTATACTCGGTCAGGGTACTTTGTTATACTCGATCAGCGGACTTTTATATACTCGATCAAACTGTTGTACTCCGATGAAGGGGAATTTATACTCATCTTGGGACTTTGTTATATGCTCGATCAGGGACTTTGTATATACTCGACCTCTGAGGACATTGTTATATTAGATCAATTTTCTTATATAAATCAAGGGGTTGTTATTCTCGATCAAGGAACTTTGTTATACTCGATCAGGGGACTTTATTATACTCGATCTTTTGACTTTGTTATACGCCATTAGGGTCCTTTGTTATACTCGATTAGGGCACTTAGTTATACTCGATCAGGGGACTTTGTTATACTCCATCAGGGGGCTTTCTTATACTCGAAAAAAGGACTTTGTTATACTCGATCAGGGGTGTTTGTTTTACACCAATCAGGGACTTTGTTATACTCGATGAGGGGACTTTGTTATACTCGATCAGGGGAATTTGTTATACTCGACCAGGGGCTTTTGTAATACTCGATAAGGGGCCTTTGTTATACTCGATTATGGGACTTTGTTGTACTCGACCAGGGGACTTTGTTATACTCGACCAGGGGACTTTGTTATACTCGACCATGGGCTTTTTTATACTCGATGAGGGGGCTTTGTTATACTCGATCAGGGGACTTTATTATACTCGATCAGGGGGCTTTGTTTTACTCGATCAGGGGACTTTGTTATACTCGATCAGGGGAATTTGTTATACTCGATCAGGAGATCTTGTTATACTCGACCAGGGGCCTTTGTTATACTCGATAAGGGGCCTTTGTTATACTCGATCATGGGAGTTTGTTATACTCGACGAGGGGACTTTGTTATACTCGACCAGGCGGCTTTTTTATACTCGATCAGGGGGTTTTGTTAAACTCGATAAGGGGGCTTTGTTATACTCGATCAGGGGACATTGTTGTACTCGGCCAGGGGACTTTGTTTTACTCGACCAGAGGACTTTGTTATACTCGACCAAGGGGCTTTGTTATACTCGATGAGGGGGCTTTGTTATACTCAATCAGCGGACTTTGTTATACTCGATCGGGAGGCTTTGTTGTACTCGATCTTGGGACTTTGTTATACTCGATGAGGGGACTTTAGTATATTCGATCAGGGGACTTTGTTATATTCGACCAGGGGCATTTGTTATACTCGATTCAGGGCCTTTGTTATACTCGATCATGGGACTTTGTTATACTCGGCCAGGGGGCTTTTTTATACTCGATGAGGGGGCTTTGTTATACTCAATCAGGGGACTGTGTTATTCTCGGTCAGGGGACTTTGTTATAGTCGATCAGGGGACTTTGTTATACTCGATCAGGGGGCTTTGTTATACTCGATGACGGGACTTTGTTATACTCGATCAGGGGACTTTGTTATACTCGAACAGGGAATTTGTTATACTCTCCCTGGGGACTTTGTTATACTCGATCAGGGTACTTTGTTATACTCGATCAGCGGACTTTTTTATACTCGATCAGGGGGCTTTGTTGTATTCGATGAAGGGAATTTGTTATACTCGATCTTGGGACTTTGTTATGCTCGATCAGGGGACTTTGTATATACTCGACTACTGACATTGTTATATTAGATCAGGTGCCTTTCTTATACTCGATCAAGGGGATTTGTTATGCTCGACGACGGGACTTTGTTACACTCGATCAGGGGACTTTGTTATACTCGATCAGAGGACTTCGTTATACTCGATCTTGGGACTTTGTTATACTCCATTAGGGCCCTTTGTTATACTCGATGAGGGGACTTAGTTATACTCGATAAATGGACATTGATATTCTCGATCAAGGAACTTTGTTATACTCGATCAGGGGACTTTGTTATACTCGATCTTTTGACTTTGTTATACGCCATTAGGGTCCTTTGTTATACTCGATTAGGGCACTTAGTTATACTCGATCAGGGGACTTTGTTATACTCCATTAGGGGGCTTTCTTATACTCGAAAAGGGGACTTTGTTATACTCGATCAGGGGTGTTTGTTTTACTCGATCAGGGACTTTGATATACTCGATGAGGGGACTTTGTTATACTCGATCAGGGGAATTTGTTATACTCGACCAGGGGCTTTTGTAATACTCGATAAGGGGCCTTTGTTATACTCGATTATGGGACTTTGTTGTACTCGACCAGGGGACTTAGACATGGTTATACTCGACCATGGGCTTTTTTATACTCGATGAGGGGGCTTTGTTATACTCGATCAGGGGACTTTATTATACTCGACCAGGGGACTTTGTTATACTCGACCAGGGGATTTTGTTATACTCGATCAGGGGGCTTTGTTTTACTCGATCAGGGGACTTTGTTATACTCGATCAGGGGAATTTGTTATACTCGATCAGGAGATCTTGTTACACTCGACCAGGGGCCTTTGTTATACTCGATAAGGGGCCTTTGTTGTACTCGATCATGGGAGTTTGTTATACTCGACGAGGGGACTTTGTTATACTCGACCAGGCGGCTTTTTTTATACTCGATTAGGGGTTTTGTTAAACTCGGAGCAAGGGGGTTTTGTTATATTTCATCAGGGACATTGTTATATCGCCAGGACTATGTTTATCGACCAGGACTTTTGTTATACTCGACCAGGGGGGCTTTTTATACCGATGAGGGGGCTTTGTTATACCGCAATCGCGACTTTGTTATACTCGATCGGGGAGGCTTGTTGTACTCGATCTTGGGACTTTGTTATACTCGATGAGGGGACTTTAGTATATTCGATCAGGGGACTTTGTTATATTCGACCAGGGGCCTTTGTTATACTCGATTCGGGGCCTTTGTTATACTCGATCATGGGACTTTGTTATACTCGACGAGGGAGCTTTTTTATACTCGATGAGGGGGCTTTGTTATACTCAATCAGGGGACTGTGTTATTCTCGGTCAGGGGACTTTGTTATTCTCGATCAGGGGACTTTGTATATACTCGACTAGGGACATTGTTATATTCGATTAGTGGCCTTTCTTATACTCGATCAGGGGGCTTTGTTATACTCAATGACGGGACTTTGTTATTCTCGATCCGGAGTCTTTGTTATACTCGATCAGTGGACTTTGCTATACTCGATCAGGGGACTTTGTTATACTCGATCAGGGGACTTTGTTATACCCGATCATGTGATTTTGTTGTTCTCGATCAGCGGACTTTGTTATACTCGATCATTGGGCTTTGATTTACTCAATCTTGGGACTTTGTTATACTCGACCAGGGGTCTTTAGTATACTCGTTCAGGGGACTTTGTTATTTTCGACCAGGGGCCTTGGTTATACTCGACCAGAGGGCTTTTTTATACTCGATCAGGGGACATTGTTATACTCGGCCAGGGGACTTTGTTATACTCGACCAGGGGCCTTTTTTTTACTCGATCAGGTGCCTTTCTAATACTCGATCAGGGGGCTTTGTTATACTCGATGACGGGACTTTGTTATACTCGACCAGGGGGCTTTTTTATACTCGATGAGGGGGCTTTGTTATACTCGATCAGGGGACTTTGTTATACTTGATCTGAGGACTTTGTTATACTCGATCAGGGGACTATGTATATACTCGACTAGGGACATTGTTATATTCGATCAGGTGCCTTTCTTATACTCGATCAGGTGGCTTTATTATACTCGATCAGGTGCCTTTCTTATACTCGATCAGAGGACTTTGTTATACTCGATCTTGGGACTTTGTTATACTCCATTAGGGTCCTTTGTTATACTCGATCAGGGGACTTTGTTATACTCGACCAGGGGACTTTCTTATACTCGACGAGGGGGCTTTGTTATACTCGATCAGGGGGCTTTGTTATACTAGATCATCGGACTTTGTTATACTCGATCGGGGGGCTTTGTTATACTCGATCTTGGGACTTTGTTATACTCGTCCAGGGGACTTTAGTATACTCGTTCAGGGGACTTTGTTATTTTCGACCAGGGGCCTTTGTTATACTCGATTCGGGGCCTTTGTAATACTCGATCATGGGACTTTGTTATACTCGACCAGGGGACTTTGTTATACTCGACCAGGGGGCTTTTTTATACTCGATCAGCGGGTTTTGTTAAACTCGATGAGAGGGCTTTGTTATACTCGATCAGGGGACATTGTTATACTCGGCCAGGGGACTTTGTTATACTCGACCAGGGGCCTTTCTTATACTCGATCAGGGGGCTTTGTTATACTCGATGACGGGACTTTGTTATACTCGATCAGGGGACTTTGTTATACTCGATCAGGGGACTTTGTTATATTCGCCCTGGGGACTTTGTTATACTCGATCAGGGTACTTTGTTATACTTGATAAGCGGACTTTGTTATACTCGATCGGGGGGCTTTGTTATGCTCGTTCTTGTGAATTTGTTATATTCGATCAGGGGACTTTAGTATACTCGAACAGGGGAGTTTGTTATACTCGACCAGGGGACTTTGTTATACTCCACCAGGGGACTTTGTTATACTCGATCAGGGTACTTTGTTATACTTGATCAGCGGACTTTGTTATACTCGATCGGGGGGCTTTGTTATACTCGATCTTGTGAATTTGTTATAATCGATCAGGGGACTTTAGTATACTCGAACAGGGGACTTTGTTACAATCGACCAGGGGGCTTTTATATACTCGATCAGGGGGTTTTGTTAAACTCGATGATGGGGCTTTGTTATACTCACTCAGGGGACTTTGGTATACTTGGCCAGGGGACTTTTTTTTCTCGATGAGGGGGCTTTTTTATACTCGATCAGAGGGCTTTGTTATACTCGACCAGGGACTTTGTTATACTGGACCAGGGGGCTTTTTTATACTCGATGAGGGGGCTTTGTTGTACTCGATGAAGGGAATTTGTTATACTCGATCTTGGGACTTTGTTATACTCGATCAGGGGAGTTTGTATATACTCGACTACGGACATTGTTATATTAGATTAGGTGCCTTTCTTATACTCGATCAAGGGGATTTGTTATACTCGACGACGGGACTTTGTTACACTCGATCAGGGGACATTGTTATACTCGATCAGAGGACTTCGTTATACTCGATCTTGGGACTTTGTTATACTCCATTAGGGCCCTTTGTTATACTCGATGAGGGGACTTAGTTATACTCGTTAAAAGGACTTTGTTATACTCGATCTTGGGACTTTTTTATACTCCATTAGGTTCCTTTGTTATACTCGATCACAGGACATTGTTATTCTCGATCAAGGAACTTTGTTATACTCGATCAGGGGACTTTGTTATACTCGATCTTTTGACTTTGTTATACGCCATTAGGGTCCTTTGTTATACTCGATTAGGGCACTTAGTTATACTCGATCAGGGGACTTTGTTATACTCCATCAGGGGGCTTTCTTATACTCGAAAAGGCGACTTTGTTATACTCGATCAGGGGTGTTTGTTTTACTCGATCAGGGGACTTTGTTATACTCGATGAGGGGACTTTGTTATACTCGATCAGGGGAATTTGTTATACTCGACCAGGGGCTTTTGTTATACTCGATAAGGGGCCTTTGTTATACTCGATTATGGGACTTTGTTATACTCGACGAGGGGACTTTGTTATACTCGACCAGGGGACATTTTTATACTCGACCATGGGCTTTTTTATACTCGATGAGGGGGCTTTGTTATACTCGATCAGGGGACTTTATTATAGTCGACCGGACTTTTATATACTCGACAGGGACTTTGTTATACTGATCAGGGGCTTTGTTTTACTCGATCAGGACTTTTGTTATACTCGATCAGGGAATTTGTTATACTCGATCAGGGATCTTGTTATACTCCGACCAGGGACTTGTTATACTTGACCAGGGGACTTTGTTATACTCGACCAGGGGATTTTGTTATACTCGATAATGGGCTTTTTTATACTCGATGAGGGGCTTTGTTATACTCGATCAGGGACTTGTTATACTCGATCAGGGCCTTGTTATACTCGATAAAGGGCCTTTGTTATACTCGATCATGGGACTTTGTTATACTCGACCAGGGGACTTTGTTATACTCGACCAGGGGGCTTTTTTATACTCGTTCAGGGGGGTTGTTAAACTCGATGAGGGGTGCTTTGTTAAACTCGATCAAGGGACTTTGTTACTACTCGGCCAGGTGACTTTGTTTTACTCGATCAGCGGACTTTGTTATACTCGATCGGGGGGCTTTGTTGTACTCGATCTTGGGACTTTGTTATACTCGATCAGGGGACTTTATTATACTCGATCAGTGGACTTTGTTATTTTCGACCAGGGGCCTTTGTTATACTCGATTCGGGGCCTTTGTTATACTCGATCATGGGACTTTGTTATACTCGACCAAGGGACTTTGTTATACTCGACCAGGGGGCTTTTTTTATACTCGATGAGGGGGCTTTGTTATAATCGATGAGAGGGCTTTGTTATACTCGATCAGGGTCTTTGTTATACTCGACCAGGGGGCTTTTTTATACTCGATGAGGGGGCTTTGTTATACTCGATCAGGGACTGTGTTATTCTCGATCAAGGCACTTTGTTATACTCGATCACGGGACTTTGTTATACTCGATCAGGGGATTTTGTTATACTCGATCAGGGGACTTTGTTATACTCGACCAGGGGACTTTTATATACTCGACTAGGCACATAGGTATATTCGATCAGTGGCCTTTCTTATACTCGATCAGGGGGTTTCTTATACTCGATGACGGGACTTTGTTATTCTCGATCCGGGGACTTTGTAATACTCGATCAGGGGACTTTGTTATACTCGACCAGGGGACTTTGTTATACTCGATCAGGGGACTTTGTTATACCCGATCAGGTGATTTTGTTGTACTCGATCAGCGGACTTGGTTATACTCGATCAGGGGGCTTTGATTTACTCGATCTTGTGACTTTGTTATACTCGATCAGGGGACTTTGTTTTACTCGATCAGGGACTTTGTTGTTTTTGACCAAGAGCCTTGGTTATGCTCGATTTGGTGAATTGTTTATACTCGATCATTTGGCTTTGTTATACTCGATCAGGGACTTTGTTATACTCGACCAGGGGACTATTCTTATAATCGACGAGGGGGCTTTGTTTTACTCGATTAGGGGACTTTGTTTTTTACTCGATCAGAAGACTTTGTTATACTCGATCTTGGGACTTCGTTATACTCCATTAGGGTCCTTTCTTATACTCAATCAGGGGACTTTGTTATACTCGATCAGGGGTGTTTGTTTTACTCGATCAGGGGACTTTGTTATACTCGATCAGGGGACTTTGTTATACTCGATCTGGGGACTTTGTTATACTCAATCAGGGGACTTTTATATACTCGACTAGGCACATAGGTATATTCGATCAGTGGCCTTTCTTATACTCGATCAGGTGGCTTTGTTATACTCGATGACGGGACTTTGTTATTCTCGATCCGGGGACTTTGTAATACTCGATCAGGGGACTTTGTTATACTCGATCAGGGGACTTTGTTATACTCGATCAGGGGACTTTGTTTTACCCGATCAGGTGATTTTGTTGTACTCGATCAGCGGACTTTGTTATACTCGATCAGGGGACTTTGTTTTACTCGATCAGGGACTTTGTTATTTTCGACCAAGAGCCTTTGTTATACTCGATCAGGGGACTATTCTTATACTCGACGAGGGGGCTTTGTTTTACTCGATCAGGGGACTTTGTTTTACTCGATCAGAGGACTTTGTTATACTCGATCTTGGGACTTTGTTATACTCCATTAGGGTCCTTTGTTTTACTCATCAGGGGACTTTGTTATACTCGATCAGGGGTGTTTGTTTTACTCGATCAGGGGACTTTTTTATACTCGATCAGGGGTGTTTGTTTTACTCGATCAGGGGACTTTGTTATACTCGATCAGGGGACTTTGTTATACTCGATTTTTTGACTTTGTTATACTCCATTAGGGTCCTTTGTTGTACTCAATCAAGGGACTTAGTTATACTCGATCATGGGACTTTGTTATACTCGATCAGGGAGCTTTGTTATACTCGATCAGGGGACTTTGTTATTCTCGAACAGGGGGCTTTGTTATACTCGATCAGGAGACTTTGGTATACTCGATCAGGGGTGATTGTTTTACTCGATCAGGGGACTTTGTTATTCTCGATCAGGGGACTTTGTTATACATGACCAGGGGCCTTTGTTATACTCGATCAGGGGCTTTGTTATGCTCGATCAGGGGACTTTGTTTTACTCGATTCGGTGAATTGGTTATACTCGATCAGGGGGCTTTGTTATGCTCGATCAGGGGACTTTGTTATACTCGATTCGGTGAATTGGTTATACTCGATCATGGGGCTTTGTTATACTCGATCAGGGACTTTCTTATACTCGATTAGGGGTGTTTGTTTTTCTCGATCAGGGGACTTTGTTACACTCGATCAGGGGACTTTGTTATACTCGATCTTTGGACTTTGTTATACTCCATTAGGGTCCTTTGTTATACTCCATCAGGGGAGTTAGTTATACTCGATCGGAAGACTTTGTTATATTCGATCTTGGGACTTTGTAATACTCCATTAGGGTCCTTTGTTATACTCGATCAGGGGACTTTGTTATACTTGACCAGCGGCCTTTGTTATACTCGACCAGGGGACTTTGTTATACTCGATCAGGGGACTTTGTTATACTCGATCTTGGGACTTTGTTATACTCCATTAGGGTCCTTTGTTATACTCGATTAGGG
>NW_024742438.1:0-14438 GCF_018991925.1 Homarus americanus
GGTCGAGTATAACAAAGTCCCCTGATCGAGAGAAACAAAGTCCCCTGGTCGCATGTAACAAAGTCCCCTCATCGAGTATAACAAATTCGACTGATCGAGTATAAAAAAGTCCCTTGAACGAGTATAACAAAAAGGCTCCTGGTCGAGCATAACTAAGTCCCCTGGTCGAGTATAACAAAGTCTCCTGATCGAGTAAAACAAAGTCACCTGGTCGAGTATAACAAAGTCCAATGATCGAGTATAACAAAGCCCCCTGATCGAGAAAAACAAAGTCCCTGATTGAGTATAACAAAGTCCCCTGATCGAGTATAACAAAGTCCCCTGATCGAGCATAACAAAGGCACCCTGATCGAGTATAACAAAGTCCCCTGGTCGAGTATAACGAAGTAACCTTATCGAGTATAACAAAGCCCCCTTGATCGAGTATAACAAAGCCCCATGATCAAATATAAAAAGTCCCCTGATTGAGTATAACAAATTCCCCTCATCGAGTATAACAAATTCCAATGATCGAGCATAACAAAGGCACCCTGGTCGAGCATAACAAAGTCCCCTGGTCGAGTATAACAAAATCCCCTGATCGAGCATAACAAAGTCCCCTGGTCGATTATAACAAAGTCCCCTGATCGAGTAAAACAAAGTCCCCTGGTCGAGTATAACAAAGTCCCCTGATCGAATATAACAAAGCCCCCTGCTCGAGTAAAACAAAGTCCCCTGATTGAGTATAACAAAGTCCTCTGAACAAGTATAACAAAGTCACCTGATCGAGTATACCAAAGTCCCTTGATCGAGTATAACAAAGCCCCTGATCGAGTATAACAAAGACCCTGAACGAGTACATCAAAATCCCCTGATCGAGTATAACAAAGTCCCCTGGTCGAGTATAACATAGAACCGGATCGAGCATAACAAAGGCCCCTGGTCGAGCATAACAAAGTCCCCTGGTCGAGTATAACAAAGTCCCCTGATCGAGAGAAACAAAGTCCCCTGGTCGAGTATAACAAAGTCCCCTGGCCAAGTAAATCAAAGTTTCCTGATTGAGTATAACAAAGCCCCGGATCGAGCCTAACAAACGCCCCTGGTCGAGCATAACAAAGTCCCCTGGTCGAGTATAACAAAGTCCCCATGTCAACAGAAACAAAATCCCCTGGTCGAGTATAACAAAGTCCCCTCATCGAGTATAACAAAGTCCCCTGATCGAGTATAACAAAGTCCCCTTATCGAGTATAACAAAAAGGCTCCTGGTCGAGCATAACAAAGTCCCCTGGTCGAGTATAACAAAGTCTCCTGATCGAGTAAAACAAAGTCCCCTGGTCGAGTATAACAAAGACCCCTGATCGAGTATAACAAAGCCCCCTGATAGAGAAAAACAAAGTCCACTGATTGAGTATAACAAAGTCCCTTGATCGAGTATAACAATGTCCCCTGATCGAGCATAACAATGGCACCCTGGTCGAGTATGACAAAGCCCCCTGATCGAGTATGACAAAGACCCATGAACGAATATAACAAATTCACCTGATCGAGTATAACAAAGTCCCCTGAATGAGAATAACAAAGGCCCCCGATCGAGTATAACAAAGGCACCTGACCGAGTATAACAAAGTCCCCTGGTCGAGTATAACAAAGTCCCCTGATCGAGTAAAACAAAGTCCCCTGGTCGAGTATAACAAAGTCCCCTGATTGAGTATAACAAAGTCCTCTGATCGAGTATAACAAAGTTCCCTGTTCGAGCATAACAAAGGCCCCTGGTCGAGTATTAAAACGTCCCCTGGTCGAGTATAACAAAGTCCCATGGACGACTATAACAAAGTCCCATGATCGAGTATAACAAAGCCCCTCATCGAGTATAACAAAGTCCCCTGATCGAATATAACTAAGCCCCCTGCTCGAGTAAAACAAAGTCCCCTGATTGAGTATAATAATGTCCCCTGTTCGAATATAACAAAGCCCCCTGCTCGAGTAAAACAAAGTCCCCTGATTGAATATAACAAAGTTCTCTGAACAAGTATAACAAAGTCACCTTATCGAGTATACCAAAGTCCCTTCATCGAGTATAACAAAGGCCCCTCATCGAGTATAACAAAGACCCTGAACGAGTACAACAAAATCCCCTGATCGAGTATAACAAAGTCCCCTGATCGAGTATAACAAAGCCCCCTCATCGAGAAAAACAAAGTCCCCTGATTGAGTATAACAAAGTACTCTGATCGAGTAAAACAAAGTCCCCTGGTCGAGTAAAACAAAGTCCCTCATCGAGTATAACAAAGTCCCGTGATCGAGTATAACAAAGTCCCCTAATCGAGTATAACAAAGGCCCCTAATCGAGTATAACAAAGTCCCCTGATCGAGTATAACAAAGCCCCGGATCGAGCAGAACAAAGGCCCCTGGTCGAGCATAACAAAGTCCCCTGGTCGAGTATAACAAAGTCCCCATGTCAACAGAAACAAAGTCCCCTGGTCGAGTATAACAAAGTCCCCTGATCGAGTATAACAACGTCCCCTTAACGAGTATAACAAAAAGGCTCCTCGTCGAGCATAACAAAGTCCCCTGGTCGAGTAAAACAAAGTCTCCTGATCGAGTAACACAAAGTCCCTTGGTCGAGTATAACAAAGCCCCCTGATAGAGAAAAATAAAGTCCCTTGATTGAGTATAACAAAGTCCCTTGATCAAGTATAACAAAGTGCCCTGATCGAGGATAACAAAGGCACCCTGGTCGAGTATAACAAAGCCCCCTGATCGAGTATGACAAAGTCCCATGAACGAATATAACAAAGTAACCTGATCATGTATAACAAAGACCCCTGAATGAGTATAACAAAGGCCCCCGATCGAGTATAACAAAGGCACCTGACCGAGTATAACAAAGTCCCCTGGTCGAGTAAAACAAAGTCCCCTGATCGAGTAAGACAAAGTCCCCAGGTCGAGTATAACAAAGTCCCCTGATTGAGTATAACAAAGTCCTCTGATCGAGTATAACAAAATCCCCTGTTCGAGCATAACAAAGGCACCCTGGTCGAGTATAACAAAGTCCCCTGGTCGAGTATATCAAAGTCCCCTGATCGAGTATAACGAAGGCCCCTGATCGAGTATAACAAAGCCCCCTGATCGAGTATAACAAAGCCTCCTTGATCGAGTATAACAAAGACCCTGATCAAATATAAAAAGTCCCCTGATCGAGTATAACAAAGTCCCTGGTTACATATACGAAAAAGTCCCTCGATCGAGTATAACAAAGCCCTGATCAAGGCAACAAAGTCCCTGATCGAGAGTAACAAAGTCCCCTGATCGAGTATAACAAAAGTCCCCCTCGATCGAGTATAACAAAAAGCGTTCCTGGTCGGTATAACTAAGTCCCCTGGTCGAGTATATAACAAAGTCTCCTGATCGAGTAAAACAAAGTCCCTGGTCGAGTATAACAAAGTCCAATGATCGAAAGTATAACAAAGCCCTGATCGAGAAAAACAAAGTCCCCTAATTGAGTATAAACAAAATCCCTGATCGAGAGTAAAACAAAGTCCCTTGATCGAGCTTAACAAAGGCACCTTGACTAAGTAGTATAACAATGTCCCTGGTCGAGTATAACAAAGTCCCTGATCGAGTATAACGAAGGCCCCTGATCGAGTATAACAAAGTCCCCTGATCGAGTATAACAAAACCCACTTGATCGAGTATAACAAAGTCCCCTGATCAAATATAAAAAGTCCCCAGATTTAGTATAACAAAGTCCCATCATCGAGTATAACAAATTCCCATGATCGAGCATAACAAAGGCACCCTAATCGAGCATAACAAAGTCCCCTGGTCGAGTATAACAAAGTCCCCTGATCCAGTATAACAAAGACCTCAGATCGAGTATACCAAAGTCCCCTGATCGAGTATAACAAAGCCCCCTGATCGAGTATAACAAAGACCTCTCATCGAGTATAAGAAAGTCCCCTGATCGAGTGTAACAAAGTCCCCTGATCGAGTATAATAAAGTCCCCTGATCGAGTAAAAGAAAGTCCCCTGGTCAAGTATAACAAAGGCCATTAATCGAGTATAACAAAGACCTCTCATTGAGTATAACAAAGTGCCCTGAGCGAATAAAAAAAAGGCCCCTCGTCGAGCATAAGAAAGTCCCCTGTTCGAGTATACCAAAGTCCCCTGATCGAGTAAAACAAAGTCCGGCTATGAGTATAACAAAGTCCTGATCGAGAGGAAGCAAAAATCACCTGATCGAGTAAAACAAAGACCCCTTGTCAAGTATAACAAAGGCCCCTAATCGAGTATAACAAAGGCACCCTGGTCTAGTATAACAATGTCCCCTGGTCGAGTATAACAAAGTCCCCTGATCGAGTATAACGAAGGCCCCTGATCGAGTATAACAAAACCCACTTGATCGAGTATAACAAAGCCCCCTGATCAAATATAAAAAGTCCCCAGATTTAGTATAACAAAGTCCCATCATCGAGTATAACAAATTCCCATGATCGAGCATAACAAAGGCACCCAGGTCGAGCATAACAAAGTCCTCTGATCGAATATAACAAAATCCCCTGGTCGAGCATAACAAAGGCACCCTGGTCGAGTATAACAAAGTCCCCTGGTCGAGTATAACAAAGTCCCCTGATCGAGTATAACGAAGGCCCCTCATCGAGTATAACAAAGTCACCTGATCGAGTATAACAAAGCCCCGGATCGAGCATAACAAAGGCCCCTGGTCGAGCATAACAAAGTCCCCTGGTCGAGTATAACAAAGTCCCATGATCGAGAGAAACAAAGTCCCCTGGTTGCATATAACAAAGTCCCCTGATCAAGTATAACAAAGTCCCCTGATCGAGTATAACAAAAAGGCTCCTGGTCGAGCATAACTAAGTCCCCTGGTCGAGTATAACAAAGTCTCCTGATCGAGTAAAACAAAGTCCTCTGGTCGAGTATAACAAAGTCCAATGATCGAGTATAACAAAGCCCCCTGATCGAGAAAAACAAAGTCCCCTAATTGAGTATAACAAAATCCCCTGATCGAGTAAAACAAAGTCCCCTGATCGAGCTTAACAAAGGCACCCTGGTCTAGTATAACAATGTCATCTGGTCGAGTATAACAAAGTCCCCTGATCGAGTATAACGAAGGCCCCTGATCGAGTATAACAAAGTCCCCTGATCGAGTATAACAAAACCCACTTGATCGAGTATAACAAAGCCCCCTGATCAAATATACAAAGTCCCCAGATTTAGTATAACAAAGTCCCATCATCGAGTATAACAAATTCCCATGATCGAGCATAACAAAGGCACCCTGGTCGAGCATAACAAAGTCCCCTGGTCGAGTATAACAAAGTCCCCTGATCGAGTATAACAAAGACCTCAGATCGAGTATACCAAAGTCCCCTGATCGAGTATAACAAAGCCCCCTGATCGAATATAACAAAGACCTCTCATCGAGTATAAGAAAGTCCCCTGATCGAGTGTAACAAAGTCCCCTGATCGAGTATAATAAAGTCCCCTCATCGAGTAAAAGAAAGTCCCCTGGTCAAGTATAACAAAGGCCCCTAATCGAGTATAACAAAGACCTCTCATTGAGTATAACAAAGTCCCCTGAGCGAATAAAAAAAAGGCCCCTCGTCGAGCATAAGAAAGTCCCCTGTTCGAGTATACCAAAGTCCCCTGATCGAGTAAAACAAAGTCCGAAGGCGAGTATAACAAAGTCCCCTGATCGAGAGAAACAAAATCACCTGATCGAGTAAAACAAAGACCCCTTGTCAAGTATAACAAAGGCCCCTAATCGAGTATAACAAAGGCACCCTGGTCTAGTATAACAATGTGCCCTGGTCGAGTATAACAAAGTCCCCTGATCGAGTATAACGAAGGCCCCTGATCGAGTATAACAAAGTCCCCTGATCGAGTATAACAAACCCACTTGATCGAATATAACAAAGCCCCCTGATCAAATATAAAAAGTCCCCAGATTTAGTATAACAAAATCCCATCATCGAGTATAACAAATTCCCATGATCGAGCATAACAAAGGCACCCTGGTCGAGCATAACAAAGTCCCCTGGTCGAGTATAACAAAGTCCTTTGATCGAGTATAACAAAGACCTCAGATCGAGTATACCAAAGTTCCCTGATCGAGTATAACAAAGTACCCTGATCGAGTATAACAAAGTCCCCTGATCGAGTATAAGAAAGTCCCCTGTTCGAGTATAACAAAGGCCCCTGATCGACTATAACAAAGTCCCCTGATCGAGTATAACAAAGCCCAAGATCGAGCATAACAAAGGCCCTGGTCGAGCATAACAATGTCCCCTGGTCGAGTATAACAAAGTCCCCTGATCGAGAGAAACAAAGTCCCCTGGTTGCATATAACAAAGTCCCCTGATCGAGTATAACAAAGTCCCCTGATCGAGTATAAGAAAAAGGCTCCTGGTCGAGCATAACTAAGTCCCCTGGTCGAGTATAACAAAGTGTCCTGATCGAGTAAAACAAAGTCCCCTGGTCGAGTATAACAAAGTCCAATGATCGAGTATAACAAAGCCCCCTGATCGAGAAAAACAAAGTCCCCTGATTGAGTAAAGCAAAGTCCCCTGATCGAATATAACAAAGTCCCCTCATCGAGTATAACAAATTCCCATGATCGAGCATAACAAAGGCACCCTGGTCGAGTATAACTAAGTCCCCTGGTCGAGTATAACAAAGTCCCCTCATCGAGTATAACGAAGGCCCCTGATCGAGTATAACAAAGCCCCAATGATCGAGTATAACAAAGACCCCTGATCAAATATAAAAAGTCCCCTGATCGAGTATATCAAAGCCCCCTTTTCGAGTAAAACAAAGTCTCCTCATCGTGTATAACAAAGTTCCTTGATCGAGTATAACAAAGTCCCCAAATCGAGTATATCAAAGGCCCCTGATCGAGTATAGCAAAGTACCCTGATCGAGTATAACAAACTCCCCTGATCATGTATACCAAAGTCCCCTGACCGAGTATAACAAAGTCACCTGATCGAGTATAACAAAGTCCCCTGCTCGAGTATAACAAAGTCCCCTGATCGAGCATAAGAAACGCCCCTGATCGAGTATAACAAAGCCGCCTGGTCGAGTATAACAAAGTCCGCTGGGCGAGTAAAACGAAGTCCCCTGATCGAGTATAAAAAAAACCCCTCATCGAGTATTACAAAGGCCCCACTTTGAGTATAACAACGACCCCTGATCGAGTATAACAAAGTCCCATGAACGAATATAACAAAGTCACCTGATCGAGTATACTAAAGTCCCCTGATCGATTATAACAAAAGCCCCTGTTTGAGTATAAAAATGGCCCCTCATCGAGTATAACAAAGTCCCCTAAATGAGTATAACAAAGTCCCATGATCGAGTATAACAAAGCCCCCTCATCGAGTATGACAAAGGCTCCTGATCGAGTATAACAAAGCCCCCTGATCGAGTATAACAAAGTCCTCTGAACGAGTATAACAAAGTCACCTGATTGAGTATACCAAAGACCTCTGATCGAGTATAACAAAGGCCTCTGTTCGAGTATAACAAAGTCCCCTGAACGATTACAACAAAGTTCCCTGATCGAGTATAACAAAGTCCCCTGATCGAGTAAAACAAAGCCACGGATCGTGTATAACAAAGGCCCCTGGTCGAGTATAACAAAGTCCCCTGATCGAGTATAACAAAAAGGCCCCTGGTCGAGCATAACAAAGTCCCCTGGTCGAGTATAAAAAAGTCCCCTGATCGAGAGAAACAAAGTCCCCTGGTCGAGTATAACAAAGTCCACTGGTCGAGTATAACAAAGAACCGGATCGATTATAACAAAGTCCCCTGGTCGAGTATAACAAAGACCCCTGGACGAGTATAACAAAGTCCCCTGATCGAGTATAACAAAAATACCGTGATCGAGTATAACAAATTCCCCTGATCGAGTATAACAAAGCCCCCCTGGACGAGTATAACACAGTCCCCTGATCGAGTATAACAAAGTCCCTAATCGAGTATAACAAAGTCCCCTGATCGAGTATAACATATCCCCTCATCGAGGTATAACAAAGTCCCGTGATCGAGTATAACAAAGTCCCTAATCGAGTATAATAAAAAGGCCCTAATCGAAGGTATATAACAAAAGTCCCCTGATCGGTATATAAAGCCCCGAATCAGAGCATAACAAAAAAGGGCCCTGGTCGAGGCATAACAAAAGTCCCTGGTCAGAGTGTAAAGTCCCCCATGTCAGCAGAAACAAAGTCCCTGGTCGAGTATAACAAAGTCCCCTGATCGAGTATAACAAAGTCCCCTGATCGAGTATAACAAAGTCCCCTTATCGAGTATAACAAAAAGGCTCCTCGTCGAGCATAACAAAGTCCCCTGGTCGAGTAAAACAAGTCTCCTGATCGAGTAAAACAAAGTCCCCTGGTCGAGTATAACAAAGTCCCCTGATCGAGTATAACAAAGCCCCCTGATAGAGAAAAATAAAGTCCCCTGATTGAGTATAACAAAGTCCCTTGAACGAGTATAACAAAGTCCCCTGATCGAGCATAACACAGGCACCCTGGTCGAGTATAACAAAGCCCCCTGATCGAGTATGACAAAGTCCCATGAACGAATATAACAGTCACCTGATCGAGTGTGACAAAGTCCCCTGAATGAGTATAACAAAGGCCCTTGATCGAGTATACCAAAGGCACCTGACCGAGTATAACAAAGTCCCCTGGTCGAGTATAACAAAGTCCCCTGATCGAGTAAGACAAAGTCCCCTGGTCGAGTATAACAAAGTCCACTGGTCGAGTACAACAAAGAACCGGATCGAGCATAACAAAGGCCCCTGGTCGAGTATAACAAAGTCCCCTGATCGAGAGAAACAAAGTCTCCTGGTCGAGTATAACAAAGTCCCCTGATCGAGTATAACAAAGCCCCCTCATCGAGAAAAACACAGTCCCCTGATTGAGTATAACAAAGTACTCTGATCGAGTAAAACAAAGTTCCCTGGTCGAGTAAAACAAAGTCCCCTCATCGAGTATAACAAAGTCCCGTGATCGAGTATAACAAAGTCCCCTAATCGAGTATAACAAAGGCCCATGATCGAGTATAACAAAGTCCCCTGATCGAGTATAACAAAGCCCCGAATCGAGCATAACAAAGGCCCTGGTCAAGCATAACAAAGTCCCCTGGTCGAGTATAACAAAGTCCCCATGTCAACAGAAACAAAGTCCCCTGGTCGAGTATAACAAAGTCCCCTGATCGAGTATAACAAAGTCCCCTGATCGAGTATAACAAAGTCCCCTTATCGAGTATAACAAAAAGGCTCCTCGTCGAGCATAACAAAGTCCCCTGGTCGAGTAAAACAAAGTCTCCTGATCGAGTAAAACAAAGTCCCCTGGTCGAGTATAACAAAGTCCCCTGATCGAGTATAACAAAGCCCCCTGATAGAGAAAAATAAAGTCCCCTGATTGAGTATAACAAAGTCCCTTGAACGAGTATAACAAAGTCCCCTGATCGAGCATAACAAAGGCACCCTGGTCGAGTATAACAAAGCCCCCTGATCGAGTATGACAAAGTCCCATGAACGAATATAACAAAGTCACCTGATCGAGTGTAACAAAGTCCCCTGAATGAGTATAACAAAGGCCCTTGATCGAGTATACCAAAGGCACCTGACCGAGTATAACAAAGTCCCCTGGTCGAGTATAACAAAGTCCCCTGATCGAGTAAGACAAAGTCCCCAGGTCGAGAGTATAACAAAGTCCCCTGATTGAATATAACAAAGTCCTCTGATCGAGTATAACAAAGTCCCCTGGTCGAGTCATAAGCATAAGGCACCCAGGTCGAGTATAAAAACGTCCCCTGGTCGAGTATAGCAAAGTCCCTTGATCGAGTGTAACGAAGGCCCCTGATCGAGTATAACAAAGTCACCTGATCGAGTATAACAAAGCCCCCTTGATCGAGTATAACAAAGACCCCTGATCAAATATAAAAAGTCCCCTGATTCAGTATAACAAAGTCCCCTCATCGAGTATAACAAATTCCCATGATCGAGCATAACAAAGGCACCCTGGTAGAGTATAACAAAGTCCCCTGGTCGTGCATAACAAATTCCCCTGATCGAGAGAAACAAAGTCCCCTGGTCGAGTATAACAAAGTCCCCTGATCGAGTATAACAAAGCCCTTTCATCGAGAAAAACAAAGTCCTCTGATTGAGTATAACAAAGGCCCCTGATCGAGTATAACAAAGTCCCCTGATCGAGTATAACAAATCCCCGGATCGAGCATAACAAAGGCCCCTGGTCGAGCATAACAAAGTCCCCTGGTCGAGTATAACAAAGTCCCCTGATCGAGAGACACAAAGTCCCCTGGTTGCATATAACAAAGTCATCTGATCGATTATAACAAAGTCCCCTTGTCGAGCATAAAAAAGGCCCCAGGTCGAGTATAAAAAGTCCCCTGATCGAGCATAACAAAGGCACCCTGGTCTAGTTAACAAAGTCCCCTGGTCGAGTATAACAAAGTCCCCTGATCGAGTATAACAAAGGCCCCTGATCGAGTATAACAAAGTCACCTGATCGAGTATAACAAAGCCCCCTTGATCGAGTATAACAAAGACCTCTGATCGAGTATAACAAAGCCCCCTTGATCGAGTATAACAAAGTCCCCTCATCGAGTATAACAAATTCCCATGATCGAGCATATCAAAGGCACCCTGGTCGAGCATAACAAAGTCCCCTGGTCGAGTATAACAAAGTCCCCTGATCGAGTATAACAAAGACCTCTGATCGAGTATAACAAAGTCCCCTGATCGAGTATAACAAAGCCCCCAGATCGAGTATAACAAAGTACCCTGATCGAGTATAAGAAAGTCCTTTGATCGAGTGTAACAAAGTCCCCTGATCGAGTATAATAAAGTCCCCTGATGGAGTAAAACAAAGTTCCCTGGTCAAGTATAACAAAGGCCCCTAATCGAGTATAACAAAGACCTCTCATTGAGTATAACAAAATCCCCTGAGCGAATAAAAAAAAGGCCCCTCGTCAAGCATAAGAAAGTCCCCTGGTCGAGTATACCAAAGTCCCCTGATCGAGTAAAACAAAGTCCGAAGGCGAGTATAACAAAGTCCCCTGATCGAGAGAAACAAAGTCACCTGCTCGAGTAAAACAAAGTCCCCAAGTCAAGTATAACAAAGGCCCCTAATCGAGTATAACAAAGTCCTCTCATTGAGTATAACAAAGTCCCCTGAGCGAATAAAAAAAAGGCCCCTGGTCGAGCATAACAAAGTCCCCTGGTCGAGTATACCAAAGTCCCCTAATCGAGTAAAACAAAGTCCCCTGGTCGAGTATAACAAAGTCCCCTGATCGAGTATAACAAAGGCCCCTGATCGAGTATAACAAAGCCCCCTCATCGAGAAAAACAAAGTCCCCTGATCGAGTATAACAAAGTACTCTGATCGAGTAAAACAAAGTCCCCTGGTCGAGTAAAACAAAGTCCCCTGATCGAGTATAACAAAGTCCCCTGATCGAGTATAACAAAGTCCCCTGATCGAGTATAACAAAGGCCCCTGATCGAGTATATCAAAGTCCCCTGATCGAGTATAACAAAGCCCCGGATTGAGCATAACAAAGGCCCCTGGTCAAGCATAACAAAGTCCCCTGGTCGAGTATAACAAAGTCCCCTAATCGAGAGAAACAAAGTCCCCTGGTTGCATATAACAAAGTCCTCTGATCGAGTATAACAAAGTTCCTTGATCGAGTATAACAAAGTCCCCTGATCGAGTATAACAAAAAGGCTCCTGGTCGAGCATAACTAAGTCCCCTGGTCGAGTTTAACAAAGTCTCCTGATCGAGTAAACAAAGTCCCCTGGTCGAGTATAACAAAGTCCAATGATCGAGTATAACAAAGTCCCCTGATCGAGTATAACAAAGCCCCCTTGATCGAGTATAACAAAGCCCCCTCATCATATATAAAAAGTCCCCAGATTGAGTATAACAAAGTCCCCTCATCGAGTATAACAAATTCCCATGATCGAGAATAACAAAGGCACCCTGGTCGAGTATAACAAAGTCCCCTGGTCGAGTATAACAAAAGTCCCTACGATCGGAAGTATAACAACGACCTCTACAGTCGAGTATAATAAAGTCCTGATCGAGAGTATAACGAAAAGCCCCTGATCGAGGTATAACAAAAGTCCCTGATCATGAGTAAAACAAGGTCCCCTGATCGAGGATAGCAAAGTCAACTGATGATCGAGCATAACAAAAGGCGCTGTACCAGGTCAAGGTATAACCGAAGTCCCTGGTAGAGAGTATAACAAAGTCCTGATCGAGTATAACAAAGTGTCACCAGTGCAGTATAACAAAATCCCCAGATCGAGTATAACAAAGCCTCTGATCGAGAGCATAACCAGCACCTGGTCGAGTATAACCATTTGATCGAGTATATTAAAGACCCGCGGATAAGATATAACAAAAGTCACCTGATCGGAGTATAACAAAGTCCCCTGATCGAGTATAACAAAGGCACCTGATCGAGTATCACAAAGGCCCCTGAACGATTATAACAAAGTCCCCTGGTCGAGTATAACAAAGGCCCCTCATCGAGTTTAACAAAGTCCCCTGTTCAATTATAACAAAGTCCCCTGAACGATTATAACAAAGTCCCCTGATCGAGTATAACAAAGTCTCCTGATTGAGTATAACAAAGGCCCCTCATCGAGTATAACAAAGTCCCCTGATCAAGTATAACAAAGTCCGCTTATCGAGTATAACAAGTCCCCTGATCGAGTATAACAAAGCCCTGCTCGAGGTAAAACAAAAGTACCCTGATTGAGTATAACAAAGTCCCTGGATCGAATATAACAAAGCCCCCTGCTCGAGTAAAACAAAGTCCCCTGATTGAGTATAACAAAGTCCTCTGAACAAGTATAACAAAGTCACCTGATCGAGTATACCAAAGTCCCTTGATCGAGTATAACAAAGTCCCCTCATTGAGTATAACAAAGACCCAGAACGAGTACAACAAAATCCCCTGATCGAGTATAACAAAGTCCCCTAATCGAGTATAACAAAGAACCGGATCGAGCATAACAAAGGCCCCTGGTCGAGCTTAACAAAGTCCCCTGGTTGAGTATAACAAAGTTCCCTGATCGAGAGAAACAAAGTCCCCTGGTCGAGAAAAACAAAGTCCCCTGATTGAGTATAAAAAAGTTCTCTGATCGAGTAAAGCAAAGTCCCATGGTCGAGTAAAACAAAGTCCCCTCATCGAGTATAACAAAGTCCCGTGATCGAGTATAACAAAGTCCGCTAAACGAGTATAACAAAGGCCCCTGATCGAGTATAACAAAGTCCCCTGATCGAGTATAACAAAGCCCCGGATCGAGCATAACAAAGGCCCCTGGTCGAGCATAACAAAGTCCCCTGGTCGAGTATAACAAAGTCCCCCATGTCAGCAAACAAAAGTCCTGGTCAGGTATAACCAGGTCCTGATCGAGTATAACAAAGTCCCCTGATCGAGTATAACAAAAGCCACCAGATCGAGTATAACAAAGTCCCCTGATCGAGTAAAAAAAAGTCCCCTGATCGAGGATAACAAAGTCAACTGATCGAGCATAACAAAGGCACCCGGGTCGAGTATAACAAAGTCCCCTGGTCGAGTATAACAAAGTCCCCTGATCGAGTATAACAAAGTGTCCTGGTCGAGTATAACAAAGTCCCCAGATCGAGTATAACAAAGCCTCCTGATCGAGCATAACAAAGGCACCCTGGTCGAGTATAACAAAGCCCCCTGATCGAGTATGACAAAGACCCATGAATGAATATAACAAAGTCACCTGATCGAGTATAACAAAGTCCCCTGAATGAGT
The DNA here is from genome assembly GCF_018991925.1 of Homarus americanus. Lineage (NCBI taxonomy): Eukaryota > Metazoa > Arthropoda > Malacostraca > Decapoda > Nephropidae > Homarus > Homarus americanus. The sequence continues at coordinate 13,828 of NW_024742438.1, forward strand.
ATAACAAAGGCCCCCGATCGAGTATAACAAAGGCACCTGACCGAGTATAACAAAGTCCCCTGGTCGAGTATAACAAAGTCCCCTGATCGAGTAAAACAAAGTCCCGTGGTCGAGTATAACAAAGTCCCCTGATTGAGTATAACAAAGTCTTCTGATCGAGTATAACAAAGTCCCCTGAATGACTATAACAAAGTCCCATGATCGAGTATAACAAAGCCCCCTCATCGAGTATAACAAAGTCCCCTGATCGAATATAACAAAGTCCCCTGCTCGAGTAAAACAAAGTACCCTGATTGAGTATAACAAAGTCCCTGGATCGAATATAACAAAGCCCCCTGCTCGAGTAAAACAAAGTCCCCTGATTGAGTATAACAAAGTCCTCTGAACAAGTATAACAAAGTCACCTGATCGAGTATACCAAAGTCCCTTGATCGAGTATAACAAAGGCCCCTCATTGAGTATAACAAAGACCCAGAACGAGTACAACAAAATCCCCTGATCGAGTATAACAAAGTCCCCTAATCGAGTATAACAAAGAACCGGATCGAGCATAACAAAGGCCCCTGGTCGAGCTTAACAAAGTCCCCTAGTTGAGTATAACAAAGTTCCCT
>NW_024742439.1:0-9475 GCF_018991925.1 Homarus americanus
ACTTTGGACACCTTCAAAGAGATCTAGATACCTTACATGAGTGGTCAGTAGACGCAAATGAATTTTAATACTGATAAATGCAAGGTACTACAGATAGGGAAGACGAATACAAACGTTAAGTATAAACTAGGTAACACGGAAATAGAAAACTCAGTTTGTGAAAAAGATCTAGGTGTATTTGTTAGCAACGACTTGAAACCTAGAAAACAATGTATTAGCGTTCGCAACAAGGCAAACAGGATTCTTGGGTTCATATCTAGATCTGTGAGTAACAGAACTGCTGACGTTATCTTGAAACTTTACCTAGCATTAGTGAGGCCACACATGGATTATGCGGTTCAGTTCTGGTGTCCTTATTATAGAATGGACATAGATTCCCTGGAGAGAGTACAAAGAAGAATGACAAAAATGATCCATAATATTAGAAACCTTCCATATGAGGAAAGACTGAAAAGCTTAGGCTTGCATTCATTAGAGAGGCATGGGATTAGGGAGATATGATAGAGGTGTTCAAGTGGGTAAGTGGGATTAACAGGGGTAAAATGGAAGATGTTCTGAAGCTCAGTAATAACGAAATAACTAGAACAAATGGCTTTAAATTAGATAAATTCCGATTCAGAAAGGATATAGGCAAGCACTGGTTTAGTAATAGAGTTGTGGATATGTGGAATAGGCTACCGAGTGCTATAGTAGGATCGGGGACGCTAGGGAGCTTCAAGACGAAGTTGGATAGGCACATGGAAGTGCTGGGATGGGTGTGAAAGGGATCTGCCCTGTATGGGCCAGTCGGCCTCCTGCAGTGTCCCACTTTCTTATGTTCTTATGTTCTTATTTCTTGGAACTCATCAAAGGGGCGGTCAGACATCTTCAGGACACGTTGTGGGAGGATTGATCTAGGCATAACTTTTTCACTGAGGCATGTCTGGAGAAATTTCAAACGTATTTTCAATTTGTGGGCCTTGATCATCGAAGAGGAGTATTCAGTAACGAAAGGAGACAGTCCAGGACAGCTTGTAGAGAGGATGAAGAAGTGGGGCGTGGAATCCATTTATGCAAGTAAATCACTGTAGGTGCGCGTGATCTAGGTATATGCTGATAACCACAAGGAAAGAAGAAAACACGAAGTTCCCAAGCGCTTTCGTGTAATTCACATCTTCAGGGGGTGAGTACAGACTAGAGAGAGAAATACAAATCAAGGTGTATATATACAGAGAAGGGTGAGACCAGGTCCACAATGGTCAGGTATTAGGTAATGACCCTACTAATCTTTAAATAGCACACAACGGTTGGTGGTCAGGTCAGATGGTCAGGTGACCCGGCCTTCTCACCTGGTCATAAATCTTCTTAATTACAAAATTGTCCAGCTTGTACATGCCGTTACTCAAATTCATGTTGAATGCTTCGGTATGTTTAATAAGACTAGATTATATGATGTTCCTACTATCAATTGAATTACATGGTAATATTGAGGAGGCATTATCCCAGTCAATGCAATGCTTGTTATCCCTCAAATGAACAAACAGAGCATTGGATTCCTGGCCTGTCCTAACACTGTATTTGTGTTGTTTAATTCTAGTTGCAAGATCTTTACCTGTCTGGCCTAAGTAAAACATATTACATTCCTTGCAAGGAACTTTATAAATGCAACCAATTGTGTTTTTGAGGGAGTTCTTGATTAACATTTGTTTAACAGTGCATGAGTTTTTAAATGCCACATTGACGTTTATTTATTTTTTATTTTATTTATTTATTTATTTTTTTTTTTTTTTCCTTAGCTGAAAAAATCTGGTATAAATCATCGTTTGAAGTCGAAGGTAAACATATATATTCTCTTAATGTTAATTATTGTTTACTCGGACAAACAACCAATAGGTAATGGCTACGTGTTTACAGTCAACAGTTTGGGATTAAATTCTCAAAAGTTTCAAAGGTTATATTTCCCTCGTTAAGTGGAGATATAAGAACGTATTAACCTGGTTCGTTCAAGATAGACCGTATGAGGTGAGACCGAAATGGCGTTCATTCTAAGATGAGACACAATTTAACTCGATTCATTCTCACAAAAGATAAATATTGATAATTGACACAGAACGTGGAACTATGGACTTACATTGGCATAAGACCAAATGCGCCCTAGTTTTAATAGGCCCCAGTCTTAATGGGCCCCAGACCTAATAAACCTTAACCTAACCTACACCATTATCAGTGAGCCTTGGTACTCCTGTTTCCTTATCTTAATAGGTCTCAGTTCCTAATGGTAAGTCTCAGTTAGGACCCGTTGAGAGAGAAGGGTCTTTCGGGAACTCCATTAACCACTCCAATAGAGACGATGTAATGGAACTTTTAATACTACACCATTATAGCTTGACACAGTGGAGTACTATTAATCACGCCAATATAAATACTACACCACTCAAGTCAATATTTACATTGTGTTAGTGTCCTTGCTCTACCAGACAGGATATGCCCCCAATTCCTCATCATCCTCCACCCTTCTACCCCGTCTTCACTTCCTCCCCCTCTCCACCTATTCCCCATTCCTCACCTCCTCCTACCCTCTCCTCTTCCCCCCCTCTCCACCGTCAACTCCTCCTACCCTCTCTCCACCTCCTCCCCATTCCTCATCTTAACCTATCCTCACCTCCTTCCCCCATTCCCCACCTCCTCTCCCCTTCCCCACCTCCTCTCCCATTCCCACCTCCCATTACCCCTCAAAACACACAACAGATGATAAACTACACCCATGGATCGATTTCGTCAATACCAGAAATATGTTTTGTGTTATTATTGTATATGATTACAGAGCCACAACACATACCTCGTCTGCTATGGCCAGCTTCACTTAGAGTTTAGGTAGGGTCAGTAAATATGAATTTCTCACGAATTTTTTGGGGGTTTGAAATTCTTTACTTTTGGATGGTAATTGAACTTGTCGTCTGTGTTAAAATGTAGAGAACAAAATTTTAAGGGAGTGAATCTTTTATTTTTTTATTTGTCTTATTATTTTTTATGGTATTATTAGTATAGATGTTATTTTTTTTCTTTACAATTCTTATATATCGTAAATAGACAGTCACTCATATATTTTAATTTACACACACACACACACATATATATACACGCACACACACACACACACACACACACACACACACACACAGCCACACCCACCATACCGGATGTCTTCCTAGCCAGTGTGTCCTGTTCCTCAACCCAAGCAAGAAATTACAGGTATTTTTACTCGGTTTAATTTTGAAGGTGATAAAGGCGAGGGGGACTTACACCATGACTTTATTTCCATTAACTACAGCTCCCCCCTCCACCTTCCCTAATCACCCCCTAACCTCCCCCTTCACCCCCCTTCCCTACCCGAGTGTGAGTTATACACTAAAGCAATTAGGTTGATTACCATTCTTCATTTAATAAGTATACCCGTGTGTGTGTGTGTGTGTGGTGTGTGTGTGTGTGTGTGTGTGAGTCACGGTAATGCATGTCGGTATTTATGTCCGTCTACGACATTGTTTTATTCATGTCTGTTTTATTAGCGTGTTTGTCAGCTTAAAGTTCCTCATTTCCCTCCCGCTCATCCTTCCCTCTCCCCTTCCTCCTCCTCCCACCCTTTCCCTTCATTCTTCCCCTTCCTCCCCACTCTTCATCCATCTCCCACTACCTCATCATCACCCATCTCTTCTCCTATCCCATACCAATCGTGTCCTCTCTTCCCTCTCCTCCCCTCCCTCTCCTTCCCTCTCTTAACCTTTCCCCTCCCACCACCACCTCCCTACCCCCCTCTCCCCCTCGACTCTTATCCTCACAAAGCCTCAACCATGTAATTAGCCTTCGAAATTGCTGTCTTTTGCCTTTTAACTATCATACGTATATTGCTTAGTTGATGCCTCCCGAAGCACTGAAGGCACAAAGGACTAAATGTCACACGTTGAGTAAGACAGGTGTTCACAGGTGTGTATTTACCTCATAAAGTAAAGGTGTTGGTAGTACCTTGCAACTGTGAACGATTTGATGGCTTACAGTTTCGTCAGGATTCTCTCTCTCTCTCTCTCTCTCTCTCTCTCTCTCTCTCTCTCTCTCTCTTTCTCTCTATCTCTCTCTCTCATCTCAAAATAGCAACCATTAAAACCCTTAATTCTGGAGAGAAAAAAAAATGAAGTTATCAGGTAATCCCTTGATGAGCAATTACCTGGGGTCTCACCTCACGCCAGGTATATAACACTATGACTATAATACTTAGATGAAGAAAAATGTACACATAAAATACATATACCTGTTTGTAGTTAAGTGTATAGGTATGCGTCAAAGTTAATCAGTAAGCAAAATGATTTTCCTTTATCAGAATCGCAAAGATGGTTTAAATTATTCTCATAGTATTGTCTGTTTATTTGTCTCAAATATCGTTATAAACAACAATATGTATATTTTAGAATCGCCAAAAAACATCGTTCATTATACTCTCTATAAACTCTGAAATTCAGGATCAGCCTATTTAAATTTGAATGAGTAGGAAGGAGAGGGGGCGGTGTAGCAGTGTATATCAGTGTGTCATTAAAAAGCTGCAATAAATCAAAATTAAAACAAATAGCGACAATGAAAGTATTTGGGTAGAGATTGGTGAGGGCAATGAGTCCGTAGTCATTGGTGGTATATATAGACCACCTAATTTGAGTAGGAACGATGGTAAATTGCTATGGGAGGAAATAAAGAAGGCATCTGATAGAAACAATGTATGTATTCTAGGCGATTTCAACTTTTCAGGCTTAGATTGGAAAAATCAATTTAGTGATAATGAATCTGAAGATTTTCTAGAAGTAGTACAAGATAGTTTTTTATATCAATTCATAAACTCGCCCACTAGAGGAAATAATATCCTCGATTTAGTTCTCAGTAATAATGAAAATCTAGTAAAAGATGTTGGGATTGGAGACGAACTATGAAACAGTGATCATAAAGCCATATATTTTAACATAATATGGAATGACAGGAAGAAGGAAAATTCGGCCTTGATCCCGGATTTTAGGAAGGCTAATTACGGTAGCTTAAGGAGAGACCTAAGGGATGACCCTATGGTCAAAAGATTAATCCCCCCCACACCACCGGAAACTGTCAACTTAGGACGGGAGAACCCCGAATTTAATTTAGCAGCTACTTATGAACAATTTATTGCGACAATCCATAATGCTCAAAATAAACACATCCCTAAAAGAAAATTCAGATCGATACAGAACAAACCAAAATGGATGAATAATAGACTCTTAGATCTTCTAGGGAAAAAGAAAGGAGTATGTAGAAAAGTTAAGAAAGGCGAAAATCACTTATGTAGCTTTTTTTTCAAGTATATGAAGCGGTAGATAATGATAAGTCATATGATATAATTTATTTAGATTTCAGTAAAGCATTCGATAGAGTCCCTCATGAGAGATTGATAAGGAAGGTAGAAGCACATGGAATAGGTGGTCATTATTAAAATGGATTAGGTCATGGTTAACTGGTAGGAAACAAAGAGTCAGCATAAATGGATTTAAGTCAGACTAGGGTGCGGTCAAAAGCGGAGTTCCCCAGGGATCTGTATTAGGCCCTCTGCTGTTTGTTATATTCATTAATGATCTTGATTTAGGTATAACTAGTAGGATTAGTAAATTTGCAGATGATACCAAAATGGGGAGAGTGATAAATTCAGACAGTGACTTTGAACACCTTCAAAGAGATCTAGATACCTTACATGAGTGGTCAGTAGACTGGCAAATGAATTTTAATACTGATAAATGCAAGGTACTACAGATAGGGAAGACGAATACAAACGTTAAGTATAAACTAGGTAACACGGAAATAGAAAGCTCAGATTGTGAAAAAGATCTAGGTGTATTTGTTGGCAACGACTTGAAACCTAGAAAACAATGTATTAGCGTTCGCAACAAGGCAAACAGGATTCTTGGGTTCATATCTAGGTCTGTGAGTAACAGAACTGCTGACGTTATCTTGAAACTTTACCTAGCATTAGTGAGGCCACACATGGATTATGCGGTTCAATTCTGGTGTCCTTATTATAGAATGGACATAGATTCTTTGGAGAGAGTACAAAGAAGAATGAAAAAAATGATCCATAATATTAGAAACCTTCCATATGAAGAAAGACTGAAAAGCTTAGGCTTGCATTCATTAGAGAGGCGTAGAGTTAGGGGAGATATGATAGAGGTGTTCAAGTGGGTAAGTGGGATTAACAAGGGTAAAATGGAAGATGTTCTGAAGCTTAGTAATAACGAAATAACTAGAACAAATGGCTTTAAATTAGATAAATTCCGATTCAGAAAGGATATAGGCAAGCACTGGTTTGGTATGAGAGTTGTCGGATATGCGGAATGAGCTACCGAAGTGCTATAGTAGGATCAGGAGGACGCTAAAGAGCTTCAAGACAGAAGGATTGGATGGCACATGGAGACACTGGGATGGGTGTGAAAGGGATCTGCCCTGTATGGGCCAGTCGGCCTCCTGCAGTATCCCACTTTCTTATGTGCTTGTGTTCTTATGTTATTAAGATAAAACTATTGTCGTAAATGAAAATCGAAAACAAATGGAAATATTCTCACCTTTTTTTAAATAATCAGCAACAGATAAAACAAACTTTATCTCCATTTCGCCTCAAGTCAAAATTCCTCCCACAATCCTGACCACATGATTAAAGTCTGTCCATCAGAAACACAAAATAAATAATGAAAAACTTCTACGCTTTAGATTCCCTATCTGTTCTTCAGTAAGGTAATTAACTGAATGAATAACCATTAGAATCACGAACGGGTGTTACTTATAATTAGCGTAATCTTCCTTAACACCGGCAGAAGAGGTGTAATTGGTACACACAATATCCAGGCCGCAGGTATAGACATCACAGGCCCGTTAATGGTCAGGGAAAAGGCTCGTTTTAACCTCAATAAACACGCTAGATATTTGTTGCCGAGTTGGTAATGCTGCCGTGACACAACGTATAGTACGGTCGTGGTCTTGATGCCAATATTGGAACTCTATATTATTGCCAACCTAAGAATGGACATAGATTTTTTGGAAGGCTGAAGAATGACAAAAAGTAGTCCATAATAGAAACCTTCCATATGAAGAAAAGACTGAAAAGCAGGCTTACATTCATTAGAAGGCCGTAGAGGATTAGGGAGATATGATAGAGGAATTAATACAGAAGTGGGTAAGTGGGATTAACAAGGGTAAAATGGAAGATGTTCTGAAGCTCGGTAATAACAGAAATAACTGAACAAATGGCTTTAAATTAGATGAAATTCGATTCAGAAAGGGTATAGGCAAGCACTGGTTTGGTAATAGAGTTGTGGATATGTGAATAGGCTACCGAGTGCTATAGTAGGATCAGGGACGCTTCAAGGAGCTTCAAGAACCCGAGTTGGATAAATACTATGGAAGTGCTAGGATAGGTGTGAAAGGGATCTGCCCACCATGCAGTCGGCCTCCTACAGTATCCACTTTCTTATGTTCTTATGTTATGTAAGTATGTGTGTGTACTCCATTTACCTGTGTATGTGCTTATATTGGCGACAGTGTAAGTACATGTATGTTTTATGTCATAAGTATACCATATCGTTCACCTACGTTCACTTATTCTCACCTGCCGTAGCTACTCGTTTATCCTCACCTGTATGATTAATCCACCAGCTGATAAATCCCAATGACATAAATTTACTCCCAAAGATTCTCTCCCCACCAACCCACACTATTACTACAGCTTATGAACAATAGTCACTCTTATATCCGTCCTTCACTACACTAATTCCTCTCTACCTGGGTTATAATAGGTGTAACATGACATATGCTCATCTAGTGTCAATAAAGGTGTTTATCTGGCCCCCAAACCATCATCCTTACCCGTTCCTCACAGTCGCGTATTTCCGAAGTGTTTGGGGCGGTATTGTCGTCTGTTCATGGGCCTTGTTGACACACTGTAAAACTCTCACGCCGGGATAAGTGGAGGGTCGTAAAACAGGTATAAAAAAAGACGGTGAAATTCTCTCTCGCTGTGACTTAACGAGAGATACCTGGGTCACCCCTTCGGAGCCTTGACGTCACCAACTAAGCGTATCTCTCTCTCTCTCACACACACAGACATACGTACTCATACCAAAAACGTTCTACAAACAAATATATTGGCAGGTAAGTAAACACCTCACTTTATGAACACACGCACACACACACCATACGACTCTCCCATACACAACACATAATACCAGACGAACAATGACCATCACTACACCCACAAACGCATCACCATATGAAACCCGTCGCATCACCATCACAAACAACCTCTGGCGTGGCCGAGAATCGCGAGTTTCCCCCCAGCGAGCTACAGGCGAAGCGGAGTTCCAGATCGTGTTAAACATTGTCAAAGTGCTGGGACAACAGAGCGTGTGGGTATTGATTAAGACAATGTCCGATCTACCTCCCGCCTACACCTCTGATATATCTCTTCCTGTCGAGGCTTCCAACACCAGGTTTTAAATACTGTCTCGTGGGTTTTAATTCCCAAAGATAGGTATGTTTAATTCGCCTTGATTGTTTTACCTAACAGGAGACAAATCGAGTCAAAGTAATGTGAGTAAAGTCTGAGTCGAATTTTAACGCTATTTTGAACGCCTTTCTCCGTGGCGTTGCAGCTTAAGTGAGGCAGCTCGACACCGTTCTGGCATCTCCTCTCCCGGGAAGGTTTCGAGTTAAGGCCCCGCCCCTTTGAGCACCAGAACAGCAACCAACACGACTTATAAACAATCCTCGACGAAGATTCTGAGAAAGTTAAACGTTAAATCGCCTCACAGTGTATGGTAGTTGTTAAGATAAGTTCAGAGAGTGAAGAACAAAATGACGGTGAAATTACACTTTTTAAAATTGACACCCAGTTCAACAAAAAACCTGACCACCAACCGTTGTGTGCTATTTAAAGATTAGTAGGGTCATTACCTAATACCTGACCATTGTGGACCTGGTCTCACCCTCCTCTGTATATATATACACCTTGGTTTGTATTTCTCTTTAGTCTGTACTCACCCCTGAAGATGTGAATTACACGAAAGCGCTTGGGAACTTCGTGTTTTCTTCTTTCCCCAACAACACAATTGGTTGCATTTATAAAGTTCCTTGCAAGGAATGTAATATGTTTTACTTAGGCCAGACAGGTAAAGATCTTGCAACTAGAATTAAAGAACACAAATACAGTGTTAGGAATCCAATGCTCTGTTTGTTCATTTGAGGGATAACAAGCATTGCATTGACTGGGATAATGCCTCCTCAATATTACCATGTAATTCAATTGATAGTAGGAACATCATAGAATCTAGTCTTATTAAACATACCGAAGCATTCAACATGAATTTGAGTAACGGCATGTACAAGCTGGACAATTTTGTAATTAAGAAGATTTGTGACCAGGTGAGAAGGCCGGGTCACCTGACCA
>NW_024742440.1:0-8315 GCF_018991925.1 Homarus americanus
AGACGTGTTTGATTGTTTGGGAGTCTCTATCTCTCACACTCGAGTCCAAGATATCCCCCTTGAGGACAGTGTTCGTGTAGCGTCGTCAAACTCGCTCTTGGTTTTTATTCAGCAGGAAGAGCTACACCCGCCACCTGGTGTTGGCCGTGTCTGGTGACCATCATATTAACAAGGCCGCTCTCTCGTGCCTTGTCCACACGCCTCCCCCCCACCTCCATATTGTACCGTTTTGTCCTTTATTAACAGTGGTGTTACTACAGGCAGCGTGGTGTGGGGGAGGGCCGCTGCTTCACATTGTTCAGTCTTTGACGTGTAACACAAAACGTGAGATGTTGTGGTCCTTCACTACCTCACAACACACACACATCTCCTATTTACCACATGCTGTTGTTATTAAAGCTCCACCAATGAGTACGCGTCGCTGTCTCGTCCTTTGCTCCGCCGACCATTACAGTGTGTAGCTGTAGGACTCGCCGCCGTGTTTGTTTCATGTAGCGACACTAAACTCCCGGAAATTTGTAGGTGTTAAGCTGGAGCGTTTGAGCTGTTGTTGTCGTCACCTTGTTGATGTTTTGTAGGTCCGTGTTGGCTGAGGATTGTTGTTAGTGTTTCTTAAGGCATTAATAAACTAGTCATGAGGTTCCATAGGAATTATATCCTGCTGTTCTTTTTGTTCTTGTTCTTTTTATTGTTATTGTTGTTCTTCAGTTGCATAATTCGAGTTGTGATTATCAGTAGAAGTTTGACGGGCTGGATTCTCTTATCGTTTCTTTAATTCATAAACAAGAACCGTAAACACAAGAGCAAAACAAAGACGTAACCAATGAACTAAAAACAAATATATTGAAGGTTTAAATTTCTGGGATAGATTTAAATAGATCTTGGGTATATTTTCTCGTTCTTGGAGGTCAGGCCAGGCCAGGTCAGGTCATGTCATGTTAGGTGTACCGAATACGCTAGCAGAGGTGGTCAGATGCCTTGGGAATACTGCAGAGTAATTGAGGTCAGGTCAGGTGGCCTCAATACCTGCTTCAAGGTGTAATAGAGGTGAAAAATAATGGCTTTCTTGATTGGATCTGGTTAAGTCAGGTCAGGTAAAGTCAGATACAGAGGCTGGGTGTATGACTGTGGGTTGGTGGGTGTATGACTGTGGGTTGATGGGTGTATGACTGTGGGTTGGTGGGTGTATGACCGTGGGTTGATGGGTGTATGACTGTGGGTTGGTGGGAGTATGACTGTGGGTTGATGGGTGTTTGACTGCGGGTTGGTGGGTGTATGACTGTGGGTTGGTGGGTGTATGACTGTGGGTTGACGGGTGTATGACTGTGGGTTGATGGGTGTATGACTGCGGGTTGGTGGGTGTATGACTGCGGGTTGGTGGGTGCATGACTGTGGGTTGGTGGGTGTATGACTGTGGGTTGGTGGGTGTATGATTGTGGGTTGATGGGTGTGTATGACTATGGGTTGGTGGGTGTATATGACTGTGGGTTGGTGGGTGTATGACTGTGGGTTGGTGGGTGTATGACTGTGGGTTGGTGGGTGTATGACTGTGGGTTGATGGGTGTATGACTGCGGGTTGGTGGGTGTATGACTGCGGGTTTGTGGGTGTATGACTGCGGGTTGGTGGCTGTTTGACTGTGGGTTGGTGGGTGTATGACTGTGGGTTGATGGGTGTTTGACTGCGGGTTGGTGGGTGTATGACTGTGGGTTGGTGGCTGTTTGACTGTGGGTTGGTGGGTGTATGACTGTGGGTTGATGGGTGTATGACTGTGGGTTGATGGGTGTATGACTGTGGGTTGGTGGCTGTATGACTGTGGGTTGGTGGGTGTATGACTGTGGGTTGGTGGGTGTATGACTGTAGGTTGATGGGTGTATGACTGGGTTGGTGGGTGTATGACTGTGGGTTGGTGGGTGTATGACTGTGGGTTGATGGGTGTATGACTGTAGGTTGATGGGTGTATGACAGTGGTGACAAGGATTATTTGAGCTTGACAAAATTTAGATAGATAGCAGCATGGTTTAGTCGTGTTCAGTTTAGTTTAAATTGTGTTTAGGTTAGGTTGGGTCATGTCAGGTACAGAGTTTGGCCAGGGTCCTTTATTCAAGCTGTCAGGGTTAAACTTCCTTCCTAGAAAGATGAACACACGAACCTACGGACGACACACGAACACAATAACACATGATCATACACGGAAACGAACACACGAATGGACATACTCAGGATATCGGGGAATAAATATAAAATTATAAAATGCATAAAAAGTCTTTGACGGATAAACAACTTTGTAATGTTAGAATCGATATTACTGATATTATAGAAAATCAAACTAACTTCCTTTAAACACTCTTGGCTCTTCCTGTGTATAAGAAGAGTTTAATCTGGTATATTTTTTTTCTAGTATTTGGTGTTATCAGGGGAAGAGATTGTGTCGTTTGTGGTCTGTCATTCAAGGTTGTTTAGTGTTTGAAGCTCGTTAATTCATTATGCTTGTAGCCCCCATCTCTGCATACAACCCTGGTGCTTCTTGCTGTTGATACTCCCACGAAAATAAATTGTCAGATTAACGAAACGAAGATTAAAAAATTTTGTTTTAATTCACGGATTAACCATACTTCACCCAATCTAACTTAACCTATCCTAACCTAACCTAACATAATCTAATCATAATTGTGTTTTAAAAAAAGGTTTACAGGCATAGGTAACAAGCTGGTCCTTTAACAGGAGAACACAAGGCTTCCCAACCCTCACCTGATGAAATAGAATCACTATACCCAACCTGATCTAATTAAGGACACGTTAGGCTTTGTAAGATAGTTTAGTTTGAAGTGTTGTGAATCTCCGTGGGTGTTATAGATTCACTTGGTATACTACATGTGTAAAGTCAGGATATATACAATGTGTGTTGATTTTTCTACCCGTGTGTTAAATATTTTTGTGGGGAGGGGGAGGTATTTTCCTGTCGGTTTCCACTCTAGCTTTCCACCAATGTTATTTCACCCTTCTAGATTTCTATACCCTTTGATCCACCTTACCTAAGAGTGGAATGAGATAAATAGAATTGGTGGAGTGGAATGTCTGTATAATTGATGTCAGGATCCAACTCTGCCCTGGACGACACAGGATTGATCGTCACTGGTGTTGTAAGACTGTACAGAAAACCGCCTCTTGTGTTGTTCCCACGTATTAAAGAGCGATGAAGGTAAACTGAACAAGCACGCTGGGCAATGCTCGTTGTTGTAGTGGAATACACACGAAACCCAGTCAGTTGAGGGTGTAAATCTTCGCCTGCCTCTGGAATGCACTACACACGCTATGCCAAAACTGAGATATACTCGGCATGTCAACACTGAGACACACATGCTATGCTAACAAACATATACTCACATAAACTATGCCAATATTAAGACACATACACTATGCGAAACACCGGCTGTGCCTAAACTAATGATTCCCCGCTCTACATGAACGCTGAGATAACAAGTTGACTTTTTTTATCGAGGAGGAGCCAAAGTCTTTCACGATAGTCACCGTCTTAGCTAAACTTGTTAACATGGTTAGCAACTTCTGGAAACATCGCGCTTAACCGAGTTATCAAGTTGTGAATAAGCTGACTCACAAAGGAGACGTATTCCTCGACGAATTAATCTTACCAGCTTACAAGCTCTTTATTAATTAATGACAAGCGTTACACCTGTCCGCCATAATAGGCCACGCCTCCCACCCCCCCCCCCCTCCCCTTAAGTCAATAGCCTTCAAAAGCAGTGAAAGACGAAATTGGTTCTTATAATCATGACTGCTTTCTCGGGACATTGTGTATACAACACACTCTAAACTAAGCCTAGGTACCTTCTTAACCCCTCATAATCCGCCGATGGAAAGTCTGGGACTCTGACCATATTTTCATTATTTTTCCTTTCCAAATTTAGGGTAAACCTGATTTCTCTGTGATCACTGTTCCCAAGTTCTTTCCCTATTGTGATATCTCTGATAATATTTTCTTTATTTGTTCATACTAGGTCTAATATATTGTCACCTCTAGTAGGTTCTGTAATTAGTTGATTCAAAAAATTGTCCTGTACTGCGTCTAGGAAGTCTTCAGATTCATAGTCACCTTCAATGTTGTCCCAGTCAATATTTCTGAAGTTGAAATCCCCCATAATGCATAGGTTGTTGTATATTGCTGCCCTACTCATTTCCTGCCATATGGGCTGAGTTGCTTCTTTCCCAAGACTTGGGGGCCGGTAAATCACTCCCATAATTAGTTTTCGCTTCTTTCTGCCATTTCTACCCATACAGACTCAGTTCCTATTTCACCCTTTATTGTATTATTAATGCACCATTTTAATGTATCTCTGACGAAGAGTGCAACTCCTCCCCCCTTCCTACCTTCCCTGTCCTTGTGAAAAAGGTTGTACCCTTCTTTGTGTTACTCAGATAAAAAGTTCTTGCTCGCCAGATTCATCCAGGTTTAGGTGGCTACTATGACGTCTACATTCTCAGTACATACAACCGCTCTCAGCAAGTCTATTTTATTTCTAATGCTCCTACTGTTTGTATAGTACACATTTAAACCTACCCTTCCCTGGTCCTGTTTTACCCCTTGTTCTGAGTAACCAATTATACTCCCCTCTATCTACTGGCGAAACTTCCCCTTCGGAGTGACAATTTCACGCTCCAGACAAGTGTACCCCGTCACGACTGTACAGGTAGTCGTTGCCGTAGAATCGTCGCCAGTTATCAATGAACGCCCAACCATTGCTTACACAATGTTTTTTTTATTCCAGTCGGCAATTTATAGCAATTGCCTTGGACAGCCTTTCACCGCCAACTCCTCTTCTAGACGAGACACCACATACTATTGGGTTCCCTACCCTATCACTAATCTTCCCTAATGCCTCCCTATACCTGCTGAAAAGTTCCTCACTCCTAACCTTTCCTATGTCGTTGCCTCCTACTCTAAGACACACTACCGGATTGGTACTTCCCCTGACAAGACTCTATCTATCCTCTCAGCTACATGCCCTATCCCAGCCACAGGAGAACACACCTAAGTCCTACGTTTCCTATCTCTTGCACAAAAAGTCTAATCTAAGAACCTCACCTAATGTCTACATTATTAATATAATGAGCACAACAGGGAGGAAAGGTTATCCTGTAGGCAATTGTACATAGTTACAATTCTCTCTCTCTCTCTCTCTCTCTCTCTCTGTGCCCTATTGGACATAGGAACATTAATAGTAGCAGACAAGTCAGAGGAAGAGAGACCAGTTCTGATCACTGTGGATTTACAACGTGAACTGGATGATGTAAGGAGGGAGAGAGATGTTCCTCTCACTGAGAAAAAAAAAAGGATGGGAGAAGGAGAGGATTTATTTGCAAGACCAAAGAGAAAATACTTTTATCAAGGCTACTGCTGCGACTCATGATGTTTTTAGTAGTTTTTTTTCTCTTCCCAAGTGATTTTGTTCTCAACTGGTGTCCCTGTAATATACTGGTCTGAGGAGGATATCAGTCGAGTACTGACCTTTCGCAGCTTAAGCCCGAAAGCTTATCACTACTTGCCTGATAGAAGTCAATTTCGTTTCCCATCTATCAGTACACTGCATCTTTGGATTCTCAGCTCAATGTGGAACCAGGTGTGTTGCATGCACTTCTGCAACTGTTGTCCCATAAATGTGAGTCTATGGATGACTGTAAACGTCTACGTGTTTAATCTTTTGATGAAACAAGTGTCAGTGAAGGTAACACTTGTCTTGTGAGGTCATAATTCCTGTCACATCACTCACACCTGGAGGCAAAGGCAGCACCTGTGATCACCTGCTCTAACTGCCCCCCCCCACCACCCATAATCTGATAATCTGTTGTCAGTGGCTGTAACACTTATCATATGAAGTCATAACTCCTGTCACCTCATAATGCAGCTCCTCTCCTCCTCCCCAGCATGACAGCATAATGCAGCTCCCTCTCCCTCCCTTCCCAGCATGACAGCATAATGCAGCTCCCTCTCCCTCCCTCCCTCCCCAGCATGACAGCATAATGCAGCTCCCTCTCCCTCCCTCCCCAGCATGACAGCATAATGCAGCTCCCTCTCCCTCCCTCCCCAGCATGACAGCATAATGCAGCTCCCTCTCCCTCTCTCCCAAGCATGACAGCATAATGCAGCTCCCTCTCCCTCCATCCCCAGCTTGACAGCATAATGCAGTTCCCTCTCCCTCCTTCCCGAGCATGACAGCATAATGCAGCTTCCTCTCCCTCCTTCCAGCATGACATCATAATGCAGCTCCCTCTCCCTCCCTCCCCAGCATGACAGCATAATGCAGCTCCCTCTCCCTCCCTCCCCAGCATGACAACATTATGCAACTCGCTCTCCCTCCCTCCCCCAGCATGTCAGCATAATGCAGCTCCTCTCCCTCCCTCCCCATGACAGCATATGCAGCTCCCTCTCCCTCCTCCCCGGCATGACAGCATAATGCAGCAGCATAATGCAGCTCCCTCTCCCTCCCTCCCTCCTCAGCATGACAGTATAATGCAGCTCCCTCTCCCTCCCTCCCCAGCATGACAACATTATGCAGCTCCCTCTCCCCCCTCCCCAGCATGACAGCATAATGCAGCTCCCTCTCCCTCCCTCCCCTGCATGACAGCATAATGCAGCTCCCTCTCCATCCCTCCCCAGCATGACAGCACCCTGAAGTTCCTTAATGAGTTGGGCTCCAGACTTATTGAAACTACCAGAGACTCCAGGGCATCGATCTACTATTTACAAGACAACCAATTGGGAGATGATGGTAAGGGAAGGCGAAAGACATCAGGTAGATTTTTACAGAACTTAATTTGGTTGGGACACAAAGACAGGCTGGAAGGGTGAGGTATGAGGATCTGGTAGGGTGGAATATGAGGGACTGGAATGGTAGGGTATGAGGGATTAACCGGGTAGGGTATGAGGGACTAACAGGGTAGGGTATGAGGGACTAACAGGGTAGGGTATGAGGAACTAGAAGGGTAGGGTATGAGGACTGGCAGGGTGGGGCATAAGAGACTAACAAAACTGGGTAGAAGGGTGTGACAATCTCCTCTTCTACACTAATCACGCCACACGTTCTCCCTAAGTCATCAAAAAATATACATTTGTCATGGTGTTCAAAAATTCCTCTTTTACCAACACAAGCTCTCGTTCTTGTAGCCATTGTGATTTAGGCTGAGGGGATAGAGAGATATAGTGAAAGAAGTAGGAACAGATAAAGAGAATGACGGACATAGATATGAGGATATAATAATTGTGGAAGGGGAAGGAAAGAGGAGGTGGAGATAGTGGTAAAGGAAGCAGGGAAGGAGAGTAGGGGAGAGAGAGTGATGACATATTAAGGTTTATAGAGACAAGGGGGGATAGGATAGGTAAAGAGGATACGACAGGGCAGATTTAATCTAATTTCATGGGTAAGAGATGGCAGGAAACCTAGTGAGTGAGTGAGTGGGACAACCATTGATCGTGATCACGCCCCAGTCCACAAGATCGTACACACAAGATAGTCAAAGGAACAGAGGGAACATATTCGGCTTGTTGTCGAACACTTGAATCAAAGGAGCAATAAGTTATTACTGAGTCACTGCACGTTGACTACATATTATAATGTTTGTAAAGATCTTTCTTGTTACACTGGTCGAGAAGATCAGATAGCGACCGTACGTGAGCTGTGGCCCATATCTACAGAACCTCGACCATATTAGTTGGTAAAATTGTCTTCGTTTTCTTTGGTGAGTGATCGTGTATTTCCAGATTTAATAACTGAAATGTGTTCAGTGTCTCCAGCAGGACCCGGCTGTACTCTCTTATTGCTGGGACCTCTATCAATCTGCCTACACGAATATCAATAAGACCCCGTTTCAACTTCTCTACAAACTTTAAGAGCGTTCGGTCGAGGAGTTCAGGTACGAAAAAAGTACGTTAAGTGAGAATAAATTAACACGAGGCCAGTCAGTGTGTCAAAACAAGGTCGGGCCCACATCAACTGGCAATATAATCACATAAGGCGGATCATGACGATAACACATTTGTGCTTATTGTTTCATCAAAGTACTTAGGCAACATGTTAAATCTATTGTTTGTGTGAAAGTAAAAGGAGAAGCTGTACAGGTTGATCCACAATTCCTGTTTCAACATCTAACAAAAGCATCAGGGAGAGTGTAAGGCAGGTGAGTAGTGTAACCACCCACTGTACTCTCAAGGGTCTGGCCTAAGAAACACCTTATGAACTATGAGCTGTGACTCCTGTTGTCTCGGTAGGGTCGTCAAAATCCTTTGTCTGTTGTGTCATAT
>NW_024742441.1:0-14536 GCF_018991925.1 Homarus americanus
CTATGATTATAACAAGCACGACCATGATTATAACAACCACGACCATGATTATAACAATCACGACCATCATTATAACAATTACGATCATGATTATAACAACCACGACTATGATTATAACAACCACGATAATGATTATAACCACCATGACCATGATTAAGACAACCTCGACCATGATTATAACAACAACAACCATGATTATAACAACCACGACTATGATTATAACAACAACAACCATGATTATAACAATTACGATCATGATTATAACAACCACGACTATGATTATAACAACCACGACCATGGTTATAACCACCATGACCATGATTATGACAACCACGACCATCATTATAACAACAACAACCATGATTATAACAATCACGACTATTATTATAACAACCACGACCAAGATTATAACAACCACGACCATGATTGTAACAACAACAACCATGATAATAATCACCACGACTATGATTATAACAAGCACAAACATGATTATAACAACCACGACCATGATTATAACAACCACTAATATGCTGAGAACTACCACGACCATGATTATAACACTCACGACTATTATTATAATAACCACGACCAAGATTATAACAACCACGACCATGATTATAACACTCACGACCACGATTATAACAACCACGACTATGATTATAACAACCAAGACTATGATCATAACCACGACTATGATTATAACAACCATGACCATGATTTTAACAACCCCAACTATGATCATAACCACGACTATGAGTATAACAACCATGACCATCATTATAACAAACACGACCATGATTAAAACAACCACAACCATGATTATAACAACCACGACTATGATCATAACAAGCACGACCATGATTATAACAACCACGACCATGATTATAACAACCACGACCATCATTATAACAACCACGACCATGATTATAACAACCACGACCATGATTATAACAACCACGACTATGATTATAACAACCACGACCATGATTACTGCTGCCAGCACTAATGCGATTATAACTACGCGACCGCCAGGTTATAACACTCACATTCCGTATTGTAATAGCCGACCAAGATTATAACAACCACGACCGCGTTCAGCAACAACAACTACCATGACTATAACAACCACGACTATGATTACAAGCACGACCATGAATATAACAACCACGACCATCATTATATCAACCACGACCATCATTATAACAATTACAATCATGATTATAACAACCACGACTATGATTATAAAAAGCACGACCATGATTATAACAACCACGACCATGATTATAACAACAACAACCATGATTATAACAACGACGATCATGATTATAACAACCACGACCATGATTATAACAACCACGACCATGATTATAGCAACCACGAATATGACTATAACAACCACGACCATGATTATAACAACCACGACCATGATTATAACAACCACGACCATGATTATAACAACCACGACTGTGATTATAACAACCACGACTATGATGATAAGCACGACCATGATTATAACAAACACGATCATAAATAGAACAAGCAGGACCATGATTATAACAACCACAACTATGATTATAACAACCACGACCATGATTATAATATCCACGACCATGATTATAACATCCACGACCATGAGTATAACAACCACGACCTTGATTATAACAACCACGACCATGATTATAACAGCAACGACCATGATTATAATAACCACGACTATGATTATATCAACCACAACCATGATTATATCAACCACGACTATGATTATACCAAGCACGACCATAAATATAACAAGCACGACCATGAATATAACAACCACGACTATTATTATAACAACCACGACCATGATTATAACAACCACGACCATGAGTATAACAACCACGACTATGATTATAACAAGCTCGACCATGATTATAACAACCATGACTGTGATTATAACAACCACGACTATGATCATAACCACGACCATGATTATAACAACCACAACCATAAATAGAACAAGCACGACCATGGTTATAACAACCACAACTATGATTATAACAACCACGACAATGATTATAATATCCACGGCCATGATTATAACATCCACGACCATGAGTATAACAACCACGACCATGATTATAACAACCACGACCATGATTATAACAGCAACGACCATGATAATAACAATTACGATCATGATTATATCAACTACAACCATGATTATATCAACCACGACTATGATTATAACAAGCACGACCATAAATATAACAACCACGACCAAGATTATAACAACCACGACCATGATTATAACAACATAAACCATGATTATAACAACCACGACTATGATCATAACAAGCACGACCATGATTATAACAACCACGACCATGATTATAACAACCACGACCATCATTATAACAACAATGACCATGATTATAACAACCACGACTATGATTATAACAACCACGACCATGATTATAACAACAACAACCATGATTATAACAACCACGACAAATATTATAACAACAACAACCATGATTATAACAACCACGACTATGATTATAACCACCACGACTATGATCATAACAACAACAACCATGATTATAACAACCACGACTATGATCATAACAAGCACGACCATGATTATAACAACCACGACCATGATTATAACAACCACGACCATCATTATAACAACAACGACCATGATTATAACAACCAGGACAATGATTATAACAATCACGACCATGATTATAACAACCACGACCATGATTATAACAACCACGACCATGATTATAACAACCACGACCATGATTATAACAAACACTAATACGATTATAACTACCACGACCATGATTATAACACTCACGACTATTATTATAATAACCACGACCAAGATTATAACAACCACGACCATGATTGTAACAACAACTACCATGACTATAACAACCACGACTATGATTATTACAAGCACGACCATGAATATAACAACCACAACCATCATTATATCAACCACGACCATCATTATAACAATTACAATCATGATTATAACAACCACGACTATGATTATAAAAAGCACGACCATAAATATAACAAGCACGACCATGATTATAACAACCACGACTATTATTATAACAACCACGACCAAGATTATAACAACCACGACCATGAGTGTAACAACAACAACCATGATTATAACAACCACGACTATGATTATAACAAGCACGACCATGATTATAACAACCACGACCATGATTATAACAATCACGACCATCATTATAACAATTACGATCATGATTATAACAACCACGACTATGATTATAACAACCACGATAATGATTATAACCACCATGACCATGATTAAGACAACCTCGACCATGATTATAACAACAACAACCATGATTATAACAACCACGACTATGATTATAACAACAACAACCATGATTATAACAATTACGATCATGATTATAACAACCACGACTATGATTATAACAACCACGACCATGGTTATAACCACCATGACCATGATTATGACAACCACGACCATCATTATAACAACAACAACCATGATTATAACAATCACGACTATTATTATAACAACCACGACCAAGATTATAACAACCACGACCATGATTGTAACAACAACAACCATGATAATAATCACCACGACTATGATTATAACAAGCACAAACATGATTATAACAACCACGACCATGATTATAACAACCACTAATATGCTGAGAACTACCACGACCATGATTATAACACTCACGACTATTATTATAATAACCACGACCAAGATTATAACAACCACGACCATGATTATAACACTCACGACCACGATTATAACAACCACGACTATGATTATAACAACCAAGACTATGATCATAACCACGACTATGATTATAACAACCATGACCATGATTTTAACAACCCCAACTATGATCATAACCACGACTATGAGTATAACAACCATGACCATCATTATAACAAACACGACCATGATTAAAACAACCACAACCATGATTATAACAACCACGACTATGATCATAACAAGCACGACCATGATTATAACAACCACGACCATGATTATAACAACCACGACCATCATTATAACAACAACGACCATGATTATAACAACCAGGACAATGATTATAACAATCACGACCATGATTATAACAACCACGACCATGATTATAACAACCATGACCATGATTATAACAACCACGACCATGATTATAATAACCACTAATATGATTATAACTACCACGACCATGATTATAACACTCACGACTATTATTATAATAACCACGACCAAGATTATAACAACAACGACCATGATTGTAACAACAACTACCATGACTATAACAACCACTACTATGATTATTACAAGCACGACCATGAATATAACAACCACGACCATCATTATATCAACCACGACCATCATTATAACAATTACAATCATGATTATAACAACCACGACTATGATTATAAAAAGCACGACCATAAATATAACAAGCACGACCATGATTATAACAACCACGACTATTATTATAACAACCACGACCAAGATTATAACAACCACGACCATGATTGTAACAACAACAACCATGATTATAACAACCACGACTATGATTATAACAAGCACGACCATGATTATAACAACCACGACCATGATTATAACAATCACGACCATCATTATAACAATTACGATCATGATTATAACAACCTCACCATGATTATAAACAACAATCAAATCCATGATTATAACAAATTACTGACTATGATTATAAATAACAACAACCATGATTATAACAATTACGATCATGATATAACAACCACGACTATGATTATAACAACCACGACCATGGTTATAACCAATTACTACCCGATTATGACAACTTACGACCATCATTATGGCCAACAACAACCATACTTTTAAATAATCACGACTATTATTATAACAACCACGACCAAGATTATAATAACCACGACCATGATTAAAATAACAACAACTATGATAATAACGACACTGCGATTATAAATAAGTTAATGACCATGATTATAACAACCACGACCATGATTATAACAACCACTAATATGATTATAACTACCACGACCATGATTATAACACTCACGACTATTATTATAATAACCACGACCAAGATTATAACAACCACGACCATGATTATAACACTCACGACCACGATTATAACAACCACGACTATGATTATAACAACCACGACTATGATCATAACCACGACTATGATTATAACAACCATGACCATGATTTTAACAACCCCAACTATGATCATAACCACGAGTATGAGTATAACAACCATGACCATCATTATAACAAACACGACCATGATTAAAACAACCACAACCATGATTATAACAACCACGACTATGATCATAACCACGACTAAGATTATAACAACAACGAATATGATTTTAACAACCAGGACCATGATTATAATAACAACGACCATGATTATAACATCCACGACTATGATCATAACCACGACTATGATCATAACAACCAAGACCATGATTATAACAGCCACAACTATGATTATAACAACTACGACTATGATTATAACAAGCAAGACCATGATTATAACAACCACGACCATGATTACAACAACCACGATCATCATTATAACAATTACGATCATGATTATAACAACCACGACTATGATTATAACAACCACGACCATGATTATAACCACCATGACCATGATTATGACAACCACGACCATGATTATAAAAACAACCAAGATTATAACAATCACGACCATGATTAAAACAACCACCACCATGATTATATCAACCACGACCATGATTATAACAACCACTAATATGATTATAACTACCACGACCATGATTATAACACTCACGACTATTATTATAACAACCACGACCAAGATTATAACAAACACGACCATGATTATAACAACAAAAACCATGATTATAACATCCACGACTATGATTATAACAAGCGCGACCATGATTATAATAACCACGACTATTATTATAACAACCACGACTATGATTAAAACAACCACGACCATAATTATAACAACAACGACTCTTTTTAAGACAACTACGACATTTTTATAATAGCCACGACTGTGATTATAACAACCACGACCATGATTATATCAACCACGAATATGATTATAACAACCACGACCATCATTATAACAACCACGACCATGATCATAACAACCACGATCATCATTATAACAATTACGATCATGATTACAACAACCACGACTATGATTATAACAACCACGACCAAGATTATAACAACCACGACCATGATAATAACAACAACAACCATGATTATAACAACCATGACTATAATTATAACAAGCACGACCATGAATATAACAAGCAAGACCATGATTATATCAACCACGAATATGGTTATAACAACCACGACCATGATTATAAAAACCACGACCATGATTATAACAACCACGACCATCATTATAACAATTACGATCATGATTATAACATCCACGACTTTGATTATAACAACCACGACCATGATTATAAGCACCATGACCATGATTATGACAACCAAGACCATGATTATAAAAACCACGACCATGATTATAACAACCACGACCATGATTATAACAACAACAACCATGAATATAACAACAACGATCATGATTATAACAACCACGACCGCGGTATAACGGCAATATGAATTGCCAGCACGACCATGAATATAACAACCACGACTAAGATTATAACAACCACGACTATGATTATAACAATCACGACAATGATTATAACAACCAGGACTGTGATTATAACAACCACGACTGAATTCGCCAAGCACGACCGCCAGTTACCTTAACCGACCGCCAAATAGAACAAGCAGGGGCCATGATTCTAACAACCACAACTATGATTATAACAACCACGACCATGATTATAATATCCACGACCATGATTATAACATCCACGACCATGAGTATAACAACCACGACCTTGATTATAACAACCACGACCATGATTATAACAGCAACGACCATGATTATAATAACCACGACTATGATTATATCAACCACAACCATGATTATATCAACCACGACTATGATTATAACAAGCACGACCATAAATATAACAAGCACGACCATGAATATAACAACCACGACTATTATTATAACAACCACGACCATGATTATAACAACCACGACCATGAGTATAACAACCACGACTATGATCATAACAAGCTCGACCATGATTATAACAACCACGACTGTCATTATAACAACCACGACTATGATCATAACCATGACCATGATTATAACAACCACGACCATAAATAGAACAAGCACGACCATGGTTATAACAACCTCAATTATGATTATAACAACCACGACCATGATTATAACAACCACGACCATGATTATAACAACCACGACCATGATTATAACAATTACGATCATGATTATATCAACCACAACCATGATTATATCAACCACGACTATGTTTATAACAAGCACGACCATAAATATAACAAGCACGACCATGAATATAATAACCACGACTATTATTATAACAACCACGACCATGATTATAACAACCACGACCATAAGTATAACAACCACGACTATGATTATAACAAGCACGACCATAAATATAACACGCACAACCATGATTATAACAACCACGACCAAGATTATAACAACCACGACCATGATTATAACAACAACAACCATGATTATAACAACCACGACCATAAATATAACAAGCACGACCGCCAGTTATAACGCCACGACTATATTATAACAACCGACCAAGATTATAACAACCCGCGACATGATTATAACAATAACAACGCCAGTTATAACAACCGACTATGATCATAACAAGCACGACCAATTTGTAACATGACCATGATTATAACAACCGACTATTATTATAACAACAGCAATATGATTATAACAACCACGACTATGATTATAACAACCACGACTGATCATAACAACAGCAACCATGATTATAACAACCGACTATGATCGCGGCAAGCACGACCATGATTATAACAACCCGACCGCAGTTATAACAACCACGACCATCATTATAACAACAACGACCATGATTATAACAACCAGGACAATGATTATAACAATCACGACCATGATTATAACAACCACGACCATGATTATAACAACCATGACCATGATTATAACAACCACGACCATGATTATAATAACCACTAATATGATTATAACTACCACGACCATGATTATAACACTCACGACTATTATTATAATAACCACGACCAAGATTATAACAACAACCACCATGATTGTAACAACAACAACCATAACTATAACAACCACTACTATGATTATTACAAGCACGACCATGAATATAACAACCACGACCATCATTATATCAACCACGACCATCATTATAACAATTACGATCATGATTATAACAACCACGACTATGATTATAAAAAGCACGACCATAAATATAACAAGCACGACCATGATTATAACAACCACGACTATTATTATAACAACCACGACCAAGATTATAACAACCACGACCATGATTGTAACAACAACAACCATGATTATAACAACCACGACTATGATTATAACAAGCACGACCATGATTATAACAACCACGACCATGATTATAACAATCACGACCATCATTATAACAATTACGATCATGAATATAACAACCACGACTATG
This sequence comes from Homarus americanus, assembly GCF_018991925.1. Taxonomy (NCBI): domain Eukaryota; kingdom Metazoa; phylum Arthropoda; class Malacostraca; order Decapoda; family Nephropidae; genus Homarus; species Homarus americanus. Next base: position 8,707 of record NW_024742441.1, read on the forward strand.
ATTATAACAACCACGACCATGATTAAGACAACCTCGACCATGATTATAACAACAACAACCATGATTATAACAACCACGACTATGATTATAACAACAACAACCATGATTATAACAATTACGATCATGATTATAACAACCACGACTATGATTATAACAACCACGACCATGGTTATAACCACCATGACCATGATTATGACAACCACGACCATCATTATAACAACAACAACCATGATTATAACAATCACGACTATTATTATAACAACCACGACCAAGATTATAACAACCACGACCATGATTGTAACAACAACAACCATGATAATAATCACCACGACTATGATTATAACAAGCACGACCATGATTATAACAACCACGACCATGATTATAACAACCACTAATATGATTATAACTACCACGACCATGATTATAACACTCACGACTATTATTATAATAACCACGACCAAGATTATAACAACCACGACCATGATTATAACACTCACGACCACGATTATAACAACCACGACTATGATTATAACAACCACGACTATGATCATAACCACGACTATGATTATAACAACCATGACCATGATTTTAACAACCCCAACTATGATCATAACCACGAGTATGAGTATAACAACCATGACCATCATTATAACAAACACGACCATGATTAAAACAACCACAACCATGATTATAACAACCACGACTATGATCATAACCACGACTAAGATTATAACAACAACGAATATGATTTTAACAACCAGGACCATGATTATAATAACAACGACCATGATTATAACATCCACGACTATGATCATAACCACGACTATGATCATAACAACCAAGACCATGATTATAACAGCCACAACTATGATTATAACAACTACGACTATGATTATAACAAGCAAGACCATGATTATAACAACCACGACCATTGATTACAACAACCACGATCATCATTATAACAATTACGATCATGATTATAACAACCACGACTATGATTATAACAACCACGACCATGATTATAACCACCATGACCGTGATTATGACAACCACGACCATGATTATAAAAACAACCAAGATTATAACAATCACGACCATGATTAAAACAACCACCACCATGATTATATCAACCACGACCATGATTATAACAACCACTAATATGATTATAACTACCACGACCATGATTATAACACTCACGACTATTATTATAACAACCACGACCAAGATTATAACAAACACGACCATGATTATAACAACAAAAACCATGATTATAACATCCTCGACTATGATTATAACAAGCACGACCATAAATACAACAAGCGCGACCATGAATATAATAACCACGACTATTATTATAACAACCACGACTATGATTAAAACAACCACGACCATAATTATAACAACAACGACTCTTTTTATAACAACCACGACATTTATTATAATAACCACGACCATGATTATAACAACCACGACCATGAATATAACACCCACGACCATGATTATATCAACCACGAATATGATTATAGCAACCACGACCATCATTATAACAAACACGACCATGATCATAACAACCACGACCATCATTATAACAATTACGATCATGATTATAACAACCACGACTATGATTATAACAACCACGACCAAGATTATAACAACCACGACCATGATTATAACAACCATGACCATGATTATAACAACCACGACCATGATTATAATAACCACTAATATGATTATAACTACCACGACCATGATTATAACACTCACGACTATTATTATAATAACCACGACCAAGATTATAACAACAACCACCATGATTGTAACAACAACAACCATAACTATAACAACCACTACTATGATTATTACAAGCACGACCATGAATATAACAACCACGACCATCATTATATCAACCACGACCATCATTATAACAATTACGATCATGATTATAACAACCACGACTATGATTATAAAAAGCACGACCATAAATATAACAAGCACGACCATGATTATAACAACCACGACTATTATTATAACAACCACGACCAAGATTATAACAACCACGACCATGATTGTAACAACAACAACCATGATTATAACAACCACGACTATGATTATAACAAGCACGACCATGATTATAACAACCACGACCATGATTATAACAATCACGACCATCATTATAACAATTACGATCATGAATATAACAACCACGACTATGATTATAACAACCACGACCATGATTAAGACAACCTCGACCATGATTATAACAACAACAACCATGATTATAACAACCACGACTATGATTATAACAACAACAACCATGATTATAACAATCACGACTATTATTATAATAACCACGACCAAGATTATAACAACCACGACCATGATTGTAACAACAACAACCATGATAATAACCACCACGACTATGATTATAACAAGCACGACCATGATTATAACAACCACGACCATGATTATAACAACCACTAATATGATTATAACTACCACGACCATGATTATAACACTCACGACTATTATTATAATAACCACGACCAATATTATAACAACCGCGACCATGATTATAACACTCACGACCACGATTATAACAACCACGACTATGATTGTAACAACCACGACTATGATCATAACCACGATTATGATTTTAACAACCATGACCATGATTATAACAACCACAACTATGATCATAACCACGACTATGATTATAACAACCATGACCATCATTATAACAAACACGACCATGATTAAAACAACCACAACCATGATTATAACAACCACGACTATGATCATAACCACGACTAAGATTATAACAACAACGAATATGATTTTAACAACCAGGACCATGATTATAATAACAACGACCATGATTATAACATCCACGACTATGATCATAACCACGACTATGATCATAACAACCAAGACCATGATTATAACAGCCACAACTATGATTATAACAACTACGACTATGATTATAACAAGCAAGACCATGATTATAACAACCACGACCATGATTACAACAACCATGATCATCATTATAACAATTACGATCATGATTATAACAACCACGACTATGATTATAACAACCACGACCATGATTATAACCACCATGACCATGATTATGACAACCACGACCATGATTATAACAACAACCAAGATTATAACAATCACGACCATGATTATAACAACCACCACCTTGATTATATCAACCACGACCATGATTATAACAACCACTAATATGATTATAACTACCACGACCATGATTATAACACTCACGACTATTATTATAACAACCACGACCAAGATTATAACAAACACGACCATGATTATAACAACAAAAACCATAATTATATCAACCACGACTATGATTATAACAAACACGACCATAAATATAACAAGCGCGACCATGATTATAACAACCACGACTATTATTATAACAACCACGACTATGATTAAAACAACCACGACCATAATTATAACAACAACGACTCTTTTTATAACAACCACGACATTTATTATAATAGCCACGACCATGATTATAACAATCACGACCATGAATATAACACCCACGACCATGATTATATCAACCACGAATATGATTATAACAACCACGACCATCATTATAACAACCACGACCATGATCATAACAACCACGACCATCATTATAACAATTTTGATCATGATTATAACAACCACGACTATGATTATAACAACCACGACCAAGATTATAACCTCCACGACCATGATAATAACAACAACAACCATGATTATAACAACCCCGACTATAATTATAACAAGCACGACCATAAATATAACAAGCAAGACCATGATTATATCAACCACGAATATGATTATAACAACCACGACCATGATTATAACAACCACAACTATGATTATAACAACCACGTACCATCATTATAACAATTACGCATCATGATTATAACTTCCACGGACTTTGATTATAACAACCACGACCATGATTATAACAAACTATGACCATGATTATAGACAACCACTTAATTCATGATTATAAATAACCACAACCATGATTATTATAACAACCACGACCATGATTATAAATAACAACAACCATGGGATTATAATAAATGACGCATCATGATAATAACAACCACGACCATGATTATAACAACCAGACGCACTACGATTATAGCAACTACGAATATGATTATAACAACCACGACCATGATTATAACAACCACGACCATGATTATAACAACCACGAATTCATAGATTATAACAACCACGACTGTGATTATAACAAACACGACTATGATCATAAGCACGACCATGATTATAACAACCACGACCATAAATAGAACAAGCAGGACCATGATTATAACAACCACAACTATGATTATAACAAACACAACCATGATTATATATCCACGACCATGATTATAACATCCACGACCATGAGTATAACAACCACGACCTTGATTATAACAACCACGACCATGATTATAACAATTACGATCATGATTATAACAACCACGACTATGATTATAACAACCACGACCATGGTTATAACCACCATGACCATGATTATGACAACCACGACCATGATTATAACAACAACAACTATGATTATAACAATCACGACTATTATTATAACAACCACGACCAAGATTATAACAACCACGACCATGATTGTAACAACAACAACCATGATAATAACCACCACGACTATGATTATAACAAGCACGACCATGATTATGACAACCACGACTATTATTATAACAACCACGACTATGGTAAAACAACCACGACCATAATTATAACAACAACGACTCTGATAATAACGTCCACGACATTTATTATAATAGCCACGACCATGATTATAACAACCACGAACATGAATATAACACCCACGACCATGATTATATCGAACTCGAATATGATTATAACAACCACGACCATGATTATAGCAACCACGACCATGATTATAACAACCACGACCATCATTATAACAATTACGATCATGATTATAACAACCACGACTATGATTATAACAACCACTTCCAGGATTATAAGAACCACGACCATGATTATAACAACAACAACCATGATTATAGCAACCACGACTATAATTATAACAAGCACGACCATGAATATAACAAGCAAGACCATGATTATAACAACCACGACTATCATTATAACAACCAAGACTATGATTATAACAACCACGACCATGATTAAAACAACCTCGACCACGATTATAGCAACCACGAATATGATCATAAACACGACTATGATTATAACAACCATGACCGTCATTATAACAACCACGATCATGATTAAAACAACCACAACCATGATTATAAAAACCACGACTATGATTATAACAACCACGACTATGATTATAACAACCACGACCATGATTATAACAACCACAACTATGATTATACCAACCACGACTATGATTATAATAACCACAACCATGATTATAACAACCACGACCGTGATTATAGCAACCACGACCATGATTACAACAACCACGACCTTGATTATAACAACCACGACTATGATCATAACCACGATCATGATTATAACAACCACGACCATGATTATATCAACCACGACCATGATTATAACAACCATGACTAATATCATAACCACGATCATGATTATACCAACCACGACCATGATCATAACCACGACAATGATTATAACAACCACAACCATGATTATATCTACCACGACTATGATTATAACAACCACGAGAATGATCAAAACCTCGACTATGATTAAAACAACCACGACCATAGTTATAACAACCACGACCATGATTATAACTATCATGACC
>NW_024742442.1:0-14048 GCF_018991925.1 Homarus americanus
TATTCCTCGGAAAACCATGGTCCTTGACTTTCCTTTATTAAGATCCTAATTAGCCTGGTAAGGGATTTCTATCCCTAAGTCCCAGGCCTTTACAAGTGGCGACCTTGCCAGGATTGTCTCTGACCTTTGGTTTCTGAGGTTTAACATTCGTTCCTTTATTAAGATCCTGATTAGCCTGGTAAGGGATTTCTATCCCTAAGTCCTAGGCCTTTACAAGTGGCGACCTTGCCAGGATTGTCTCTGACCTTTGGTTTCTGAGGTTTAACATTCGTTCCGGTGTTGTTGTAAGTCGCCGTGAGCGCGCCACCTTGCTGTCTGTGGCCCGGAAGCAAGTGTTGTTCAGTGGTTATCCCTTCCTTCTGTGTGCTAATTTTGCTGCTCTCCCTTGTGCTTGCGGAAGTTAATTAGTGTTGGTTGGGGTGCACTGTGGATGCTGTCATAGCATATTTGTTGTTTCACCTGGTGCGGTTTCGTTACCCTGAGGTGATTCAGCTGGGCTGGGTGCGGAACTAGGTTCCCTCCAGTCGGATCAAATCATTTACTGGTCTGATTGAGCCACTAGGTGAGTTACCTTTGGCTATTTGCGGGGTAAGTTGTTTGTTTTTCTTTGTTCTTGGCCTTTCGGATCATTGTCTGCTTTTGAGGTGTGGAAAGATCAAGCGGTGGCCCTGGGTCTGACAGGTAATGACATTGGTCAGTATGTGGTCACCCAACAGAATGCCGAGAGAGAGGAACGTCAGAGAGCGAGAGAGGAACGTCAGAAAGAGAGAGAGGTGGAGGAACGCCAGAAAGAGAGAGAGGAACGCCAGAAAGAGAAAGAAAGAGAGTTCGAATTAGCTAAGTTGCAGGCAGAAAAGGACCTAGAACTGGCTAGGATTAATGCTTCAAGTAGACCAGCCTCCTCTGGCCATATACAGGACAATGTGGTAAAACCCAGCTTGCCTGTGTACCGTGAAGGAGAAGACATCGCCTCCTACCTTGTCAGGTTTGAGCGGGTAGCTGAGCTGCTTGGTGTAGCCCCAGATAGCTATGCTGTAAGGTTGGGTAGCCTACTGAGTGGTAAGCCGGTAGAAATTTACACGTCCCTGTCTGCCGACATCACCCGAGATTACCTCTTGTTGAAGCAAGCTCTCTTGCGAGGATTTTGCAAGACTTCTGACGGTTATCGTGCTGATTTTCGCAGAACGAAGATTAGAGAGGGAGAAACGTACCAGCAGTTTTCGATTCACCTGGGTCGTTTATTTCAACAATGGCTGGAGACATCAGGGGTTGAAGAAACCTTTGAGTCTCTCTCTAATTTCATGATATTAGATCAGTTTTTGTCTTCTCTACCTCCAGACTTGAGAATTTTCATCAAAGAACACCAGCCAGCGACGCTTGGAGAAGCTGTGCATCTTGCCGACAACTGGGCGTCTGCTCGCAACGCCTACCCCAAGTCTTCCCCTCCTGTAGTGAAGATTGCGAAGCCTCCGTCCTCCGAGGAACCATCCCCAGGAGTACACAAGAGTAGTTCACCAGCCGTGCGGTGTCACAGCTGCGGAGGAGAAGGGCACATTCGTTATCGCTGTCCCAGGAACCCCCTCGCCTTCAAGACTGCTGACACTCAACCCAGCAACAAGGTCGGATTCTGTTTGGAGGTCAGGAGCTGCCCCCGTTATTGTGTCGGTGGAACAATCAATGGGTCTAGGGCATCTACTTTCATCAGGGACACTGGTTGCTCGTGCATTATTGTCTCTGAAGAAGCCCTGCCTGACGCTGACATCTCCAGCTGCCCGAAGGTTAGTGTCGCCGATTATTTAGGTCGTGTTGACCAGTTCCCTGTTGTTAGGTGCTACCTGCGTTGCCCCTATTTCACTGGTTGGTCTAATGTGGTAAGAGCTCCCATTAAATGTGCAAGTGCCCTCATTGGTAATGTTCCCGGTGTTCGTGACCCTAACGACCCGGAAACGTTAAAACTCTCCTCGCCACCAGCACCAGTCTCCTCGCCACCAGCACCAGTCCCCACGCCACCTGCTGAGGACAACGACTCGCCACCTGCCGAGGTCGCCTCGCCACCCTCTAACGCCGCCACGCCTGCCGCCAAGGTCCAAGCTGTAGGGCCACGGACGGCGAAGAGGAAACGACCGCATCCCCTGATTCTGCCGAATTTGTTGCCACTGACTGTGACGCCCAAGGAGTTCGCCAAGCTTCAAGACTCGTGTGCCACTCTGAAGCGGGTAAGGGAGAAGGTGACTTCCGGGGAGGAGGATCAGGTGAGAGATGGGTCGGTTTATAAGTTTGTTTCTATTAATGGGGTGTTACACAGGTCTTGTGTTTCATCCAAGCGACCAGCTAAAGTAGGTCGGTTTTTACTTGTTGTCCCTGATGTTTGTCGTAGTAACATTCTCTCTGTAGCTCACAAGAGCCCTCTTGTAAGTCACTGTTCTCGTAGGAAAACTTATAGGAAGGTTGCTGATCAGTTTTACTGGCCAGGTATGGGAGCGGATATTAGAGCTTTTTGTAGGAGTTGTGATCAGTGCCCACGTATGTCCGCCAAGGGTAGAGTCCGTCCTGTTCCACTTGAACCCTTACCTGTCGTTGCAGAACCATCTTCTCGGGTAGCCATAGATTTTGTTGGACGATTCTCGCCCCCTTCCTCGAAGCCTAAATTACATCAAGCTAATTTGTTAAAGCAATATAATTGCAGGACCCACATTGCTCGTGTCCTGGACGACGTCCCCAAGCTGGAGTTAGTCGAGGCACTACCCTGCAAAAGTTCCTGTGAAGTTCGGACGCCAGAGTCTGTTGATCTCGGTTGCCAGTTGCTGACAACACCTGACGAGATAGAAGAATCCTCTACGACAGGAAATAGGCCCAAACTTAAACTTGGACTGAAGTGGACCCCACGTGCAGTTCCTTGATACGGCCTTCGTTTTGGACATCAAGTTACCACCTATCCTTTTCTATGACCCTTCTTTATTGTGCAATGTGTATTTAAGCATTTGTTGTAAGATGATTATGCTTTGTGTACTAATCTTAAGTTTTAATCTACCTTACAGTATATTTTTGTTGGGGGAGCAGTGTAAGGGCGGAAACGATCCTCCGGCTAGTTACCGCTGCTAACTCGCTCGTTTGCTGGTGCAGACGACACTTGGGGTGGTTGGAAGGAGGTGAGAACGGCAGCGACTATCACCACCGCCGGCAGATTCAACCCAGCCGCCATACCGTCAGTATCTAGCTACCCTGCTGTCCCTCAAATTCTGGCTGTGATCTCATCATAGGTCCTGGACTCGTGGGCTGTGTTCCCAGACCTTCACCTATCAACTGCCAACTCTCTGGTCATCTACCACTACCGCATACCACGACCATCAATTCATCACATTCCGTCGGTGCCCCGGTGTTCTCCTGCCATTACAAGACGTCGCTGAGTGTGGAGTGAATGGACGCTTCCCTACCCTGAGTGTGCATCACCGTGTTCCAGAACCTTCCCCAGGGCCACTGCCGTAGGAAATATTTGTTCATTGATTGATTCCATTAATTGCTGACTCCCCTTTATTGTTCGATTCTATCAATTGTTGACTCCATTTAATTGATTGATTCCATTAATTGCTGACTCCCATTATTTGTTTGATTCCTTTAATTGTTGCTTCCATTAATTGTTTGACTCCCGTAATTATTTGATGATTGTTGAGTGGTGTCAGAGTTTTGTGTTATATTTTTATAGTAAAGAGATGCCAATCTCTAACGGTTGTTTGTTATTCCTCGGAAAACCATGGTCCTTGACTTTCCTTTATTAAGATCCTAATTAGCCTGGTAAGGGATTTCTATCCCTAAGTCCCAGGCCTTTACATCATTCTACCTCTCTTCCTCACTTCTCTCTCACCAATATAATCATTCTCTCATCTGTGTTCACCTGTGCTCACCTGTGCTCACCTGTGTTCACCTGTGTTCACCTTTTATGTAGCTCACCTGCCTCTTAACACTGGCGAGAGTCTTAAATTATTCTCTGTTGTTTTCTTTTTTATTCTAATTTTATTCATCTCGTTTACGTATTTTTAGGGAGGGTCGTTTATTGGGGGTCGTTCTTCGGGGGTCGTATTTTGGGGGGTCGTTTTTTTGGGGTCATTTGGGGGTTCGTTTTCGGATGGGACTTTTGGGGGTCGTTTTTGGGGTCATTTTCGGGGGGGGTTCGTTTTCGGAGGGGTCGTGTTTGGGGGGTCGTTCTTGGGGGGTTCGTATTTTTGGGGGGTCGTTTTTTTTAGGGGGGTCGTTTTTTGGGGAGTCGTTGTTCTTAGGGGGTCGTATTTTTTAGGGGGGGGTCGTTTTTGTTTATTTTATCATGTTGATGTTTTGTATGTTGGTCTGTACGTTTCACCAGGACTATTACTATTCATTCACCAGTATCAGGGTACACAGTCTTCAAGAGTCTAGTGACCACAGTCTGCCAACAATGACCTCATCTTCCTGCTCCTGCTCTTCCTGCTCCTCCTCCTCCTCCTCTTCTTCCTCCTTTCTTCCTTCCTTCAACACTCTCCAACACACATTCACCAAGAGAGAGAGAGAAAGAGAGAGACAGTGTGTGTGTGTGTGTGTGTGTGTGTGTGTGTGTGTATAAAAAGATTAAAGGCAGGTTGGTCTGTATTTGCCTCTTCTGTTCTTGCTGTACCAGGAAATTAGATCTTGGGGAGTGACAGTGAGGGTCAGGGCGTTACAGTGAAGGTCAGGGCGTTACGGTGAGGGTCAGGACATTACGGTGAGGGTCAAGACATTACGGTGAGGGTCAGGGCGTTACGGTGAGGGTCAGGGCGTTACAGTGAAGGTTAGGGCGTTATGGTGAGGGTCAAGGCGTTACGGTGAGGGTCAAGAGTTACGGTGAGGGCTGGAAGTTACGTAGGAAGGTTAAAGGTAAGGGATGAGATTTCGTCTTGGCTTCATGTTTATAGGAGGAGAGAGAGAGAGAGAGAGATCAGGTTATGGAAGTCTGTGTAGTAATTTATAGTGTCTGTTTACTGTGTGTTTTGGGGCTTCGTGAGAGCTGATGCAACCATATGTGTACTCTCTATCTCTCTCTCTCTCTCTCTCTTGGTTGCTTTCTCTCTATATAGCTATCTATATCTTCTTTATTTTTACTTCTCTTTGTCTCTTGTCTCTCCCTTTCTCTCTACGTCTCTCTCTCTGCCGCATTATTTCTCATTTGCTTTCTCTCTCTCCCTCTCTCTCTCTCTTTCTGTCTCTCTCTTTCTCTCTTTCCGTCTGTTTATGTTTGTCTCCCCCTCTCTCCTCCTGTCTCTCCCTTCCTCTCTCCCCATCTCTATCTCTCTCTCCCTCTCTCTACACAGTTCTGAGGATCATGGATCAGTCTCGTCTCTCTAGTAATCAATTTTGTCACACGATTCGCCAAACTTATTTTATTTTCCCTTTGAGAACGATGACTTAACTTTTTCGTCCTGAGGGGCTCACTGCAGTACTGTCAAATGTCGTCCCTGTTTCTACCCCTCCAGGTTAATGTTTGGATTTATCTGGGGAAATATTTTTAGCTTTTCGGTTTTTTCCCCTCAATTGTTTCGATTTTTAGGGGAAATTTATGAGTTTTAGGGGAAATTTGTGAGTTTTAGTGGAAATTTATGAGTTTTAAGGGAAATTTTTGAGTTTTGAGCGGGTAAATTTCTTTGTGTTTTATTATACTAATTGAATTTATTGAAACAGATCAGATACCTTTATTTTTAACAACTCGTAAGGGATATCAGACTGTGTCGTGTCGGTGTCGTGTCGGTGTCTTGTTGTTTTGTTTTGTGTCGTCGTGTCGTGTCGTGTTTATATACCGGAGGGAGTATGACAACTCTTTCCTCACCGCGCCTCTTCTCATACACGGACGGCCACAAGACTGATCCAAACTTTAGTGTCTTCAATGATATTTCTCTTTACAACTTTTTTCATTTTCACGAAACTATTCAAACACCCTTTCTTATCTCCCTTCTTTCATCTCCCTCTCTCTCTCTCTCTCTCTTCTTCTTCCTCCCTTCCTCTCTCTCCCCATCCCTCCCACCCTTCCTCCCTTCCTCTCTCTCCCCCTCCCTCCCTTCCTCCCACTACACACAATAAACTCCCCCAACCGCGTCTCTTGACTCCCCCCAGAACAGGTATTGGAATAGTTTAGTCTCGGGTACTGACTGGAGACGAGTGTTGTAGTGTCCTATAGTAACAACAACATTATTAACAACATCAACAATAACAACAACAGCCACCACCACCCAGGACCATTCACCACCACCCAGGACCATCCACCACCACCCAGGACCATCCACCACCACCCAGGACCATCCACCACCACCCAGGACCATCCACCAATACCCAGGACCATCCACCACCAACCAGGACCATCCACCACCACCTAGGACCATCCACCACCACCCGGGACCATCCACCACCACCCAGGACCATCCACCACCACCCAGGACCATCCACCACCACCCGGGACCATCCACCACCATTCTTAACAGACACACGCTCATTTAGTTTGAGGCAAGAACTCAATTGGGTCGTTTGGGCATGGTAGAGAAGCCGGTGTGGTGTGGTGTGGTGTGGTGTGGTGTGGTGTGGTGTGTGTGTGGGTGGTGTATGGCATGGGTGGTAAGGTGTGGTGTGGTGTGGTGTGGTGTGGTAGGTGGTGTGGTATGGCATGGGTGGTAAGGAGTGGGTGTGGTGTGGTGTGAGATGGGTGGCATAGGATAGGTCATCAGTGCCACCTAATGATATCTTCTACACCTGGGGAAGCCTTAATGAACCCCACAGGTATCCGTCAGGTAATGAATCACACCTGAACTGTCTCTTCTCTTCATATAAATCATCTTACCTTCACCGTCTTATTTCTTAATTAAGGTATGTTGTTACAGGTAAGTCTCTCTCTCTCTCTCTCTCTCTCTCTCTCTCTCTCTCTCTCTCTCTCTCACTTTAGTTTTAACTCTATTTTATGACCTAATAATTTTTGAGGGCGATGCTTCCGTTGTACAGTTTACCAACACCAGCATCCTGTAGTGCTAGTGCTGTAGTGTACACTCTTCATCCACCACTGTGCATCCTTCATCCACCACTGTACATCCTTCATCCACCACTGTACATCCTTCATCCACCACTGTACATCCTTCATCCTCCACTGTACATCTACCATCCTACATGTACAGTCAGTCAACACAGTATCGTGTCTGTCTCTCAGTCAGGTAACACTTAATCTATCAGAGCTTCAAGAGTCAGGTGTAATCCAGGTGAGGTCATTATCCTCAGGTAACATACCGGTGATTGGAGAAACGAAAGGTTAGGTTAGTTTAGTTTAGGTTAAGTCACTTCCGGTTATGTTAGGTTAGGTTAGGTTAGTTTAGGGATTATTCGTCATTTAAAATATGAAGGGAAGAAATGACAAAGAGGTGGATTTTAAACTATCAAGTCATTATCAGGGTAGATAGTTCCCTTTAGCCATTGTTACTACTATCATTACGACTACAGGTACAACTTCTAGTCCTGCTGCTGCATGTACTACTTCTACTAATACTATTAAGAGACAAATACAAATACCATATTGTGGAAATTATCAAAACTTTCATAAGCAAAAATATCAAAAGGAAAGTTGTTTTTAATCATTCAAGTCAGACCAACACGACTCTCCCAGATGCTCAGTTGACTTCCTTGTAAGAGGGAGAGAAAGAAAGATCAAGTCACACTCATCCAAAAGTCAAAGACCTCCGAGGCACTTGAGAATGAGAGAGACGAGTTCGTTGACAAAACCAGAATCGTTTAGAAGTGAGAGGAATTCACTCAGGCAGTCATGAATCCCTTGTGTAGTGAGGAAGGATTTATAGTCTTAGTCCTGCAGTCATTATTAAACACTCACTGGGGCTCAAACCTTCTGGTGTGACACGTATGATGGAAGACACTTCAAGGGAACACAAGGTAAAATGACAGCAATAATGTCACCTATTATGAATATTTTGTTTTAATGTTTTATGAAGTGAACAATATCGTGAACAAACAGGTGTCAAGTGTTAGGATATATTTACAAAGTTCATTTTATATTCCAGGTTACATTGTAGATCCTTAATTAATGTTGCATAAACATTAGTTATTTTGGGTCGACTGTTCACACTGTTTATATCGTGTACCTCAAAATAGACCACACAATAACTTTCTTTTGGTAATTTCAGGTAACTACAGGTGCGTTAACTAATGACGAACAAGCTAATTCTGCGTTATTATTCCCTCAGTATTTAAATCTTCATCCACTGCCTAAGAAATTACTAAATTACATTCTTACCTTCAGCATTAATTATTCACTGTAGTAAGTAATCCAATCCAGAGTGTAACTTACTGATAACACTTATCTTTTGCAAACTTTAATATCATCCACTGTAGGTGCAGGTCAGAGGTAGGTCTGGAGGCTACTGTAGGTGCAGGTCAGTGGTGTTTTACTGTAGGTACAGGTCAGTGGTGGGTAAAAGTAGGTGCAGGTCAGTGGTGGGTAACTGTAGATGCAGGTCAGTGTTAGGTCTGGAGGCTACTGTAGGTGCAGGTCAGTGGTGAGTTACTGTAGGTGCAGGTCAGTGGTGTGTCTCGAGGCTACAGTACTTGCATGTCAGTGGTGGGTTACTGTCAAATACTGTCAAGAGGTGTGAACAGCTTCCATATGGAGAGGATCTTTAATTGAAGTCTAATGTGTCACTTCACAGAGAGAAGGACGATGCATGAGGGGAGCAGGTCGCAGCTGCTTGCATGACAGTCCTGGGATAAAAAAACCCGCATGAGAAGCTACGTGCTGAGGGGGTAATATGTCATGTACGGACCTTCTTAGGCAACTCTTGCGTGTGTTCAGGTGTTCCGTGTGTTTAGGCGTTCCGTGTGTTTATGCGTTCCGTGTGTTCAGGTGTTCCGTGTGTTCAGGCGTTCCGTGTGTTTATGCGTTCCGTGTGTTCAGGTGTTCCGTGTGTTCAGGTGTTCCGCGTGTTCAGGCATCCAGTGTGTTTAGATGTTGCATATGTTCAGGCGTTCCGTGCGTTCAGCTGTTCCGTGTGTTCAGGTGTTCCGTGTATTCATGCGTTCCATGTGTTCAGGTGTTCCGTGTATTCATGCGTTCCGTGTGTTCAGGTATTCCGTGTATTCAGGCGTTCCGTCCGTTTAGGTGTTCCATGTGTTCAGGAGTTCCGTGTGTTTAGGCGTTCCGTGTATTCAGGTGTTGAGCGTATTCATGCGTTCCGTGCGTTCAGGTGTTTCGTGTGTTCAGGTGTTCCGTGTGTTCAGGTGTTCCGTGTGTTCAGGCATCCCGTGTGTTTAGGTGTTCCGTGTGTACAAGTGTTCCGTGTTATAGTATTTCGTGTGGTCAGGTGTTCCATGTGTTACGTGTGTTCAGGTGTTCTGTGTATTCAGGCATTCCGTGTGTTTAGGTGTTCCGTGTGATCATGTATTCAGGTGTTCCATGTGTTCAGACGTTCCCTGCATTTAGGTAGTCTGTGTGTTCAGGTGTTCCGCGTGTTCAGGTGTTCCGTGTGTTCAGGTGTTCCGTGTTATAGTATTCCGTGTGCTCAGATGTTGTGTTACGTATGTTCAGTTGTTCTATGTATTCAGGCGTTCCGTGTGTTTAGGTGTTCCGTGTGTTCACGTATTCAGGTGTTCCATGTGTTCAGGCGCTCCGTGAGATTAGGTGATCCGTGTTATCATGTATTCAGGTGTTCCATGTGTTTAGGCGTTCCGTGTGTTAAGGTGTTCCGTGTGTTCAGGTGTTCCGTGTATCTAGGTGGTCGGTGTGTTTAGGTGTTCCGTGTGTTCAGATGTTCCGTGTTATAGTGTTCCGTGTGCTAAGGTGTTCCATGTGTTCCATGTGTTTAGGCGGTCAATGTCTGAGGAGTAATGCATACACACGTTTTGTGCCCTAATAAAATCAGTGTGTGTGTGTGTGTGTGTGTGTGTGTGTGTGTGTGTGAATACAATAATATGAAGCACCTTAATACTAAAAGACCCATTTTCTTATATAATCATGTACTGTATTATTTTCTTGTCATACACACAACTCTTACACCTACATGGGGCTAAATGGCTCCCTTAAGCTAGTCTGCCATTGGGTTGTGCTTGTAGCGTAGTATTTCTAAGGCAGACGTCGAAATTTAACTTAACCTGACGGGCTCCCTCTAACTGAAGGTCTTCCGTCTTATGCGGCCTGTGAGCACACGAGACCTCAGTCGATATGAAGAGTATTTTATTACAATGTATCCAAAACTTTACCAGGATGTGCAAATAACATCTGAACGTAAATACGAAGTAAACACAGAATAAATAAACACATAAGTTACTTGAAAGCACATAACACCTAAGGACAAGGAACACATCAACACAGCAACACCTCAAACATCTCAACGACCTCAACAGAAAAAAACTCAAACAAGAAACACTATAAGAACAAGGAACATATCAACATAGCAACACCTCAAACAAGGTACACCTCAACACACAAGAGCAACTCAAACAAGGAAAGTTTCAATGCAAAAGAATACCTAAACACAAAAAAATGAAACGAGAAACACCATAATAACAAGGAACATATCAACACAGCAATACCTCAAACAAGGAACACCTTAATCCATAGGAATACATCAACAAGAAACATCTTAAAACACAGGAACACTTCAACAGGCAACATGTCAACCCATGCAAGTTACCCAAAGCAGTAAACATAAGCACGACACATTGAAAACTCAGACCTAAAGCAAGTGAGCGAGTGACTTTGTGTTACGTATTGGTGGTACGGAACTACAGGGGATTTGGGTCCTATAAAAAACAGCTGATAATACAGGTACAAAGATTGTTATTAGTGAATGATATTTATATTGATGACTGTTCCTCATAACAACCAACACTGTCTTATTTCACTCTGGCAAGATACGATACTAAAAGCACATACATTTCCTAATCACCCCAGAGGTTCAAGATGGTATACTGTACTCTGCTTAAATAAAAATATATGACTGACGATAAAAGTACATACGAAAAACAAGAATAATTCACAATTACTTAAAAAAACAAAACAATACCACGACCACCCAACAGATATACAATAACACCTTTCTCCTTGTAGTAAAATTAGTAGAAAAACTACTACGAAACAATCACACACCACTTACTCGGTAGAATTAATGACAGTCATGTGGCCGCAAATATAGCGATATAAGTGGCTACGAAAAAGTTACCATGGTATTTATTGTACTTAGGCAGCAAGTCAAGATGATGTCGCATCAATGAGGACAACTGCATGAGCTGTTCAATGGTCTGGAGACAGTCAAACGTCCTTTAACATTACGAAATGCAAGACCCTACAAATAGGATACAACAACCCCAATCACAACTATTCTGTTAATGACAACTTCCTGGATACTGTCGATAAGTTAAAATCTGTAGGCGTTGTGACAGATCAATCAATCACTTGAAGGCGACGCAACAAGTGGGGGGGATGCCCCAGCAGTAATAATAATAATAATAAAAAAAAATATTTGTGAATTATAAAGCGTACCTTTGAATACAATGATAAGAAAATGCTTCTTATTGTATGGATTTTTGTATTCAGGCATGGAAACCCTACCTCCAGAAAGATCTAACACCCATAGAAAAGGTGCAACCAAGATGATTCTTTAACTATGCCATCTCGATTATCCAAGTAAACTAAGGGCCTCAAGACGAACAACTATTCAGAAAAAAGCCCAATAGAACAGATCTCATTAAAACAATTAAAATCTTGAAAGGGACAACACGAAGGGACAACTTCAAGCTCACCAAGCTATCATGCAGAACGAACACAAGGAAATACTTCTTCACATAGAGTGACAGAGAGTGATAGATCTATGGGACGTTCTCCCAGCTCAAGCCGTGGAATCGAGAACAGTACTGGGCTTCAAAATAGCCCTAGACAAAATTAACAAGATCAATGGAGGGATCCTACACAGGCCACTGGTCTTCCCTTGACTTGGCCACCTCTAGTAGGTGGCCGTTAGGTAAAGGAGAGGCACACAATAAACTACCCCATATGGTTTGGGATATTAAGGATAGCCACGGGTCTTAAAAGGACACGACAGAGCACGGCACCTCCAGATATCTTGAATTACGAATACAACAGCCGAGGACACCTGACTATGTTAATCATTTACTGCTGTTCATTTTACACTTGGAGCACCACTACTACAATTATATGTTAATATTACTTAAGCAATATAAAACAAAATCTGTCCTGAAAGGTATATTACCTTTTTTTATTGGAGATGAAAGATATTTTTTCAGTTACGAGAAACTTCACCTCCTTGAGCGTCAGTCTGAGATTTTTACAAGTCACTGTTCTTCTTCAACTATAAGTCTCTTGGTGATAATTTATCCTCTGTTATGTGCTCTATTCAAAATGTTCCAAGTTTTTACAAACTGGAGTCGAGTACAAGAGATTTTGTTTTGTTTTTTCTGAGCGAGAAAACACACATAATATTAACGTTTATGACGTCATCAGCCAGGCTTGCTCTCATTGGTCGGAAGTTCTTGTCGAAAAAATTTGAATTTGGTTCATTATTGGAAATATTAATTAATCTTTAAAGCTTTAAAATCAGGTTATTACGGAAAATATGCACCTGTGCCCGGATAGGCTATTTACCGCAAAACCAAAACCCAAACCCAAACTGGCAACTACATGTTGGTTATGTCCATGTTTCATAAGATCAGGAATAATTGTTTAATATTCTGTATGTACTGTATATGCCTTCACTGACTTACTCTTTATAATAGCTCATCTTCTATTCTTTCTTAATTATGATTCATAAAAACTACAAGCATAGCAACTATTCAAAAGTTATGGAACGAATAGTTATATATTTTTTTTGTACGAATTAAAGAGTTAAATCAAAATTCCTAAGTACCGACATAACACAGTGAGGATGTTTCTATATAAATGAATTTAAAACTAATACTCTCTACGATAAACAAATTTGTTATATTCAAGCAATAAAAATAAATGATAATTCAACTAGGAATGTATCAGATCTTTCAGCTGTTTTTAATTTTGATTACAAACGAAAACAATAGTGGTGATTCATGTCGATAAGTTATCAATAAATTAAAAAACAAGACAAAAGAGATTATTAATAACAAAATCATTGAATAAGTTGAATACACTTAACTGTATAGTACATATTTTCCGTAATAATCTGATATTAATGCTGTACAGAATAATTAATATTTCCAATAATGAACCAACTTATAAGTTTTCGACAAGAACTTGTGACCAATGAGAATAGGCGAGGCTGATGACGTCAAGAACTTGTGACCAATGGGAATAGGCTAGGCTGATGACGTCGACGTGTGTGTGTGTGTGTGTGGGTGTTTCTCGGTTAGAAAAAAGATACAATCTCGTGTACTTGAACCATTAAAAAAACAAAACAAAAATTAATATTTTAAACCGTTGACATTACTGAAGATAAGTTGTCACCGAACGACTTAATTGTTGAAGATTTTAGTAAAAAGGAGAAAATTTCCTTTTGAACTTCTCTGACTGACACTTCACAAGGTGTTGTTTCTCAACGCTGAAACAACTCCCATCATCTATAAAATATACACAAGGTAAGATACGTTTTATGGAAAGAACTTTATATGGTATAATAAACTAGGACTAATAATGGTGATAATAGGGTATTTATGATCGAACAGTAGTTGGGGCTGAAACTGAAAATTTACCGATAATATAATAGTTCTTTCTTGGGAGAATCAGGTTGTTTCCCATATTGAAATTCAATTTTTTAAGGTAACGCGATATTAAAAGTTGGTATAAATCGAATGGCGGTGTTGACTGAATAATTACCGTATTTAGTTATAGATAAATGCAGTATTAGAGTTCAGGTGGAAAATGAAAGGAATTATCAGCAGTAAGAGGTTAACGTAGGTGACGCCGCCTACACCTGTCCTCCCCGCCTCCACCTGTCCTCCCCTGTGTCCTCCCCGCCTCCACCTGTCCTCCCCGCCTCCACCTGTCCTCCCCTGCCTTCACTTGTTCTTTCCACCTCCAC
>NW_024742443.1:0-8713 GCF_018991925.1 Homarus americanus
CGAGATGTATTTGAATTAGGAGTGTACAATATGAATACAGTACCATTATTTCCCCATAGATTCTACTGCTATAAAGATCATCAGGTGCACCATGCTAAATACTGATAGTCACCAAAATGTTGGATGTTGTCCAGTCTTTGTTCACTAACATGTATCTAAGACCGACTGGCCCACTGGGTCACCGACCCATCGGCAATATGCCCAAACTCCCGATGAGCTAGTCCGTCACTGGGTGACGATGTGTCATAAACCCTCATTAGCTGTAATTAAACCTTTGTAATTACTTTTAGAATATTTTCATTTTGCACAAGTTGATTTAGTCATTTGTAGTTTTCATTTATAAATTGTACTTTTTATAAGAATATTATCTAAGGCAAAATATTTTGTTTCAGATACTGTGATGTCACATCTCAAGACCATGTGTAACTAAGTTGAAGTTCACAATGTCAAACAGAGATAAAAAGTTCTCCTGTGAGGAATGTGGCAAACAGTTTTGTTTAAAGTCTACTCTTCAGACACATTTACTTGTACACAATGGTATGAAGGAGTTTGAATGTGAGGAATGTGGGAAATGTTTCTCACAGAAGGGTCATCTTAAGAAACACATTCTTGGACACAGTGGTATAAAGGAGTTTGAATGTGAGGAATGTGGGAAATGTTTCTCATGGAAGAGTCATCTCAAGAGACATATTCTTGGACACAGTGGTATAAAGGAGTTTGAATGTGAGGAATGTGGAAAATGGTTCTCCCAGAAGAGTCATCTCAAGAGACATATTCTTGAACACAGTGGTATAAAGGAGTTTGAATGTGAGGAATGTGGAAAATGGTTCTCCCAGAAGAGTCATCTCAAGAGACATATTCTTGAACACAGTGGTATAAAGGAGTTTGAATGTGAGGAATGTGGGAAATGTTTCTCACGGAAGAGTCATCTCAAGACACACATTCTTGGACACAGTGGTATAAAGGAGTTTGAATGTGAGGAATGTGGAAAATGTTTTTCTCAGAAGAGTACTATCAAGACTCACATTCTTGGACACAGTGATATAAAGGAGTTTGAATGTGAGGAATGTGGAAAATGTTTCTCTCTGAAGAGTACTCTCAAGACACACATTCTTGGACACAGTGGTATAAAGGAGTTTGAATGTGAGGAATGTGGAAAATGTTTCTCTCAGAAGAGTACTATGAAGACTCACATTCTTGGACACAGTGGTACAAAGGAGTTTGAATGTGAGGAATGTGGAAAATGTTTCTCTCTGAAGAGTACTCTCAAGACACACATTCTTGGACACAGTGGTATAAAGGAGTTTGAATGTGAGGAATGTGGGAAACATTTTGCACTAAAAGGTAATCTGAAGACTCACATTCTTGGACACAGTGGTATAAAGGAGTTTGAATGTGAGGAATGTGGGAAACATTTTGCACTAAAAGGTAATCTCAAGACACACATTCTTGGACACAGTGGTATAAAGGAGTTTGAATGTGAGGAATGTGGGAAATGTTTCTCCCGGAAGAGTACTCTCAAATGTCATAAACTTGTGCATGATAAAAACAGAATTCAATAAATGTTTGAATGACTTTAACAGAAGGTAAATGTGCCACATAAACTTCAATACAGTGATATACATCAATATAAAACCACTTGAACAAACTCCATGAATGTAGCAGAAATAAAGACAAGTGACAAATGCCACTTTTATAGATATTAAACACAAGTTATAATTATCTGATCTTAAAATGTAAATTTCTTCTACCATGGCCTTAGTGTAGACATTTGGTTGGTAGTTTTGATTCATGTTTTAAATATATTCTTTCATCACTTACAGATATATGGTACCATTGTCTGGTAAATAATGGTTAGGGTTCATATATAGTAGCTGGTGTTATGGGGCAGATGAACTTTAACACCTCTTAACTGTATATAATATCATGTTTAATATATTGTTCAGTTAGCATCTTGGACCTTAGTTAGGTAACTCTTCTTGGTTATATATAAATTCATCCTTGAACAGTCATTTTCTTAAAGTAGCCAATGCTGAAATGTCAAACTCTGGGTTAAAATTAGTTATTTGATCATGTCAAGCAGAAGACTTGTTTAAATTAACATACAGTATTTAGATATTTGCTGTTCTTATATACAACTTTTCCTAATAGTACTGGCATGTGTTTATCTAGCAATGGTGTTTTAAAAAATGATTGCTACAAGAATGTCATTAATTTTGTGCACCTGAATATATAGTTTTATGTTAATACAGGCTGTCCCCAACTTACAACAGGGATAAGTTCCTGGGCCCATAGTTTAGGCTAGGTTAAAGCCCATACAAAACAACAATAATATCCCATGCATAAAAAATAATGTAAATAAAGTGATGTTAAACAAAATATAATGATGAAAATAATGAAAAAAACGGGATTTTAATTACAAGTTTTTGTGGTGAATGTATTGGGATCCCGTTCATAAGTGCGGGTGATGGTAAGTCGGACGGTCGTAACTCGGGGACTGCCTGTATACACTTTATGTTTGGCCATGATGTGCCACAAACATTAATATCTTACAGAATGACATATAAGTATTTAAACTATTGCTGAATATTTTATTACAACCCCAATATTGTAGAACAAGTGTACAGTAATGGCTGGTCTTCAGATACTGTATGTGGATGTACTAAATTAATATTGCTGTAATTGCCCTAAAATTCATTATGAGTAAAGAAGCATTAAAATAATAGGTTTTGTATTTATGGAATTTAATGAGCAGAAGATTCCATGGCTGGTTTATATTTTGAGTTGAGATCAAAATGTTAGATTGGTCTGGACGACGCCCGGGGAGGAGCCAAGGTAATATTTATGATAATTTACTGTTTTATGACCGTAATTATTGCTGGAAATGATTCTAGATATAAAATTATTAAACAACATGATGGCAAGGGTTGAAGGTGACTGCCAATAACTCATAGAGATGAGTATTTTATATAAATTTGGGTCACTAGTTTATTACATTGTGTATACAGTGAACTGGAGTCAGTATTTATTGTCCAGATCACTTTCCTGGTGACTGTTTTAGTGTTTGTTTGACCAAGATTCAACATTGTCTTTGTTATATGTGAAGCTTTAACCCTGTACTGTACTGATCTTTATTATACAGTATTGTACTGTACTGTATGTCAGTTGGAGCATTAATGAGGGACAACTGTACTGTACTGTTCTGTACTGATCCATATTATAGTGTTCTGTACTGTTCTGATCCATATTATACTGTTCTGTTCTGATCCATATTATACTGTTCTGTTCTGTACTGATCTTTTCTGTACTGTACTGTTCTGTACTGCACTTGGGGGTTAATATTCAGGTTCTATCTTCACACAGTCAAGGACATAGTTTTGGAGTGCGTTGCCATATGTCTGGCCACACACTTTACATTTAGTCTTGTTCACATCTGCCTGAGGGACATACTGCCAGTGTGCGTGGCCATATATCTGGCCACACACTTTACATTTAGTCTTGTTCACATCTGCCTGAGGGACATACTGCCAGAGTGTGTGGCCATATGTCTGGCCACACACTTTACATTTGGTCTTGTTCACATCTGCCTGAGGGACATACTGCCAGAGTGTGTGGCCATATGTCTGGCCACACACTTTACATTTGGTCTTGTTCACATCTGCTTGAGGAACATACTGCCAGAGTGTGTGGCCATATGTCTGGCCACACACTTCATATAGTGTTGTTCACATCTGCTTGAGGAACATACTGCCAGAGGTACTTATATCCTAACCTTAGTCTATCAGTTACAACATCTTATAATGTAGTGATGTTGTTACTTGCTCCATATACTTGTTTCACTTGATACACCTCATCACGGTAAACTATGGATCGACTAATGCCTGTTAGCTCTCATATGCTGCATTCATAAGAACATTGAACAAAGTGGCACTTTAAGCTAAGGTTTCTTTGCTCATAATTAATTTCAGATCAATTAGATCAATATTAAGGGAGATATGTAGACTTTACCCTTCAATTTATAGAAATAAATGGAGCTGTAATGCCATTATTAATGGTACATCTGATGTACAGTACAGTACAGATGTCCATCATTAATACTACAACTGATGTACAGTACAGATGTCCATCATTAATACTACAACTGATGTACAATACAGATGTCTCTCATTAATGGTACAAATGATGTACAGTACAGTATAGCACAGTACAGAACAGTACAGTACAGATGTCCCTCAGAAATGCTACAACTGATGTACAGTACAGATGTCTCTCATTAATGGTACAAATGATGTACAGTACAGTTCAGTACAGATGTCCCTCATTAATGGTACAAATGATGTACAGTACAGTACAGTACAGATGTCCCTTATTAATGTTACAACTGATGTACAGTACAGTACAGTACAGATGTCCCTTATTAATGTTACAACTGATGTACAGTACAGTACAGTACAGATGTCCCTCATTAATGTTACAACTGATGTACTATACTGTACGATACAGTACCGTACAGTCCAGTACAGTACAGTACAGATGTCTCTCATTAATGTTACAACTGATGTACAGTACAGTACAGTACAGATGTCTCTCATTAATGTTACAACTGATGTACAGTACAGTACAGTACAGATGTCTCTCATTAATGTTACAACTGATGTACAGTACAGTACAGTACAGATGTCCCTCATTAATGTTACAACTGATGTACAGTACAGTACCGTACAGTACAGATGTCTCTCATTAATGTTACAACTGATGTACAGTACCGTACAGTACAGTACAGTACAGATGTCTCTCATTAATGTTACAACTGATGTACAGTACAGTACAGTACAGATGTCACATTAGTAATATTACAACTGATGGCACAAGTACAGCACAGAACAATTACTGAATGTCTCTCATTAATGTTACAACTGATCACCAGTACAGTACAGTACAGATAACAATGTTCAACTGATGTACGCAGTGCAATTACCAGAACAATTACCAGTACAGATGTCTCTCATTAATGGTACAACTGATGTACAGTGCAGTACCGAACTAATTGGAATCATCTCATTAATGTTACAACTGATCTTGCAGTACAGTACAGTACAGTACAAAGACAGGCCTGAATGTCTCTCATTAATGTTACAACTGATGTACAGTACAGTACAGAATCTCTCATTAATGTTACAACTGATATACAGTACAGTACAGTACAGAACAGTACAGTACAGATGTCTCATTAATGTTTAACTGATGTACCGGTACAGTACAGAACAGTACAGATGTCCCTCATTAATGTTACAACGGTGTACGATACAGTACAGTACAGTACAGATGTCCCTCATTAATAAACACAACTGATTAACCGTTACAGAACAGTACAGTACCAGATGTCCTCGTGTCAGTACAACTGATGTGCAGTACAGATGTCCCTCATTTAATATTTACAACTGATGTGCAGTACAGTACAGATGTCCTCATTAATGTTACAACTGATGTACAGTACAGAGACAGTACAATTACCAGATATCCTCATTAATGTTACAACTGATGTACAGTACAAGTACCAGTACAGATATCCCTCATTAATATTACAACTGAATGTACAGTACAGATGTCTCTCATTAATGTTACTACTGATGTACAGTACAGTACAATGTCTCTCATTAATGTTACAACTGATGTACAGTATAGTACAGTACAGTACAGAACAGTACAGATGTCTCTCATTAATGTTACAACTGATGTACAGTACAGAACAGTACAGATGTCCCTCATTAATGTTACAACTGATGTACAGTACAGAACAGTACAGATGTCCCTCATTAATGTTACAACTGATGTACAGTACAGTACAGTACAGATGTCCCTCATTAATGTTACAACTGATGTACAGTACCGTACAGTACAGATATCCCTCATTAATGTTACAACTGATGTACAGTACAGTACAGATGTCCCTCATTAATGTTACAGCTGATGTACAGTACAGAACAGTACAGTACAGTACAGATGTCTCTCATTAATGTTACTACTGATGTACAGTACAGTACAATGTCTCTCATTAATGTTACAACTGATGTACAGTATAGTACAGTACAGTACAGAACAGTACAGATGTCTCTCATTAATGTTACAACTGATGTACAGTACAGAACAGTACAGATGTCCCTCATTAATGTTACAACTGATGTACAGTACAGAACAGTACAGATGTCACTCATTAATGTTACAACTGATGTACAGTACAGTACAGTACAGATGTCCCTCATTAATGTTACAACTGATGTACAGTATAGTACAGTACAGATGTCTCATTAATGTTACAACTGATGTACAGTACAGTACAGATGTCCCTCATTAATGTTACAACTGATGTACAGTACAGTACAGTACAGTACAGAACAGTACAGATGCCCAAGCGGCTAACAAGCCGATCAGTGGCGAAGAGGATAAAAGATGTCCCTCATTAATGTTACAACTGATGTACAGTACAGTACAGTACAGATGTCCCTCATTAATGTTACAACTGATGTACAGTACAGTACAGTACAGATGTCCCTCATTAATGTTACAACTGATGTACAGTACAGTACAGTACAGATGTCCCTCTTTAATGTTACAGCTGATGTACAGTACAGTACAGATGTCTCTCATTAATGTTACAACTGATGTCTCTCATTAATGTTACAACTGATGTACAGTACAGTACAGTACAGATGTCCCTCATTAATGTTACAACTGAAGTACAGTACAGTACAGATGTCTCATTAATGTTACAACTGATGTACAGTGCAGTACAGTACAGATGTCCCTCATTAATGTTACAACTGATGTACAGTACAGTACAGTACAGATGTCTCGCATTAATGTTACAACTGATGTACAGTACAGTACAGTACAGATGTCCCTCATTGATGTTACAACTGATGTACAGAACGGATGTCCCTCATTAATGCTACAACTAATGTACAGTACAGCACAGTACAATATAGTACAGTTCAGTACAGTACAATATAGTACAGTGCAGATGCCTCTCATTAATGTTACAACATGTAAATAAATGTATCTTTAACAGGGTGAGTTAAAAGTCAGTTATAATAGGAGAATGTTATTTATTTCCTTGTTTACAACGACTGATTTAACTGAGAACTATTTACGTGAATGTGTTGTGATGTAGTCACTGAAGAGCGGCGACGTACAGTACAGTGTCTGTAAAAAAAGAAAAGTTTCCACTGAGAAGGTATATTAATACACCCTGTACCTGGACCCTAGTGGCAGGAATGTGGACTGAGGACCACCATATGTACGGTAATAACACAGTAAATATAGTTTATACCTTTAGAATAACTCAAGAGGCACTAGAGTGTGAAGTAACAAGACGATCTGTGACCAAGAGGAGAGAGTAAAATAAACTTACAGGACATGACATAGTTTCCCTTACCAAAGTGACACACTCTTAAATATTAAATGCTTATAAATGTATTTAAATAATTTTAACTAGTAATTAGCAAATATAAATTAAACTAAATAAATAAAGAAAAATAGAAATATATACAGAAATAAAGGAGAAATAACAAAAATATCCAATATTACCAAAAATAAAAATAAAATTCTATATAAGACGGGAGGTCCATCTTGTAGAAAGATCAGAAAAACCCACAATAAAAACTAATAAAAAAAGATGGGGATCATCCTTCTAGTGACACAAGGGTCATGGAGGGACTCCCCTAACATATAAAGGCCCAAGAAAACATGAAATAGAATAACTTGGCTTGACTGAGACCGGCCTGGTACTGCACCCTCAGAGCTAATGAGTTTAGGGGGACAATACCAAACCTGTGTACAACTTGCAAGATGCAGTTGACTGATTAAATATAATAGTTACCCCGGCGACGTTTTCTGTGATCAAATATAATAGTTACCCCTAAAACCTTCCTCTCATCAATACCTTATTCTTCCTCTTCTTCCTCTCATCAAATCAAAAACACAATCCTGAAAAGGAGTTCCAAAGGCTGGTTGCACGCGAGGTCAAGTCAAACCCAAAAGCGTTTTACCGCTATGCAAAGTCGAAATTGAAAACGCGAGTAGGAGTATCAGACCTGAGGCTTGAAGATGGTAGTTACGCAGACTCTGACCAGGATAAAGCTGAGGCATTGAACAGCTTCTTTTCCTCAGTGTTCACAAGAGAGGATGCAACTAACCTTCCTGCGTTTGAGGACAGACGGTTCGACACAGCACTGACCCACATTGTGTTCACAGAAGAGGGTATTAGAAATAAACTGTCCAGGCTAAAGGTCCATAAGAGTCCTGGACCTGACATGGTGCATCCTAGAGTGCTAAGGGAGCTGTGCAACGAGCTTGCAGAGCCCTGAAGATTCTGTTTTGTAAATGCCTGGATGAACAAATGGTCCCCAGTGAATGGAAAGTGGCTTATGTGAGTCCTATCTTCAAGAAGGGCGATAGTCACTCCACGAACAACTATAGACCGGTGAGCCTGACCAGCATAATATGTAAAGTACTTGAGAGTATTATCAGAGATGCAGCGATGGAACATCTACTACGAAACAACCTTGTAAAAGATTGCCAACACGGTTTTATGCCGGGGCGCTCTTGCTTGACACAATTGCTCAAGGTATTGGATGTTTGGACCCATATTCTAGAACGGGGTGGTAATATCGACAATATTTACCTAGATTTTGCCAAGGCTTTCGACAGTGTA
>NW_024742444.1:0-16257 GCF_018991925.1 Homarus americanus
ACCTGTGGTGAAATGGTCAGCATCCTGCCCGAGTTCGATCCTCGGGCAGGGTGAAACTATGGGCAAGTTTCTTTACGCCATTTGCCTCTGTCTACCCAGCAGTAATTGGTACCCTGGATGTTAATCGATTTGCGGATCGTGTTCCGGGGTAATGGTTAGCCAGTGCAGTGGGCGAGCTGTCCAGTCTTCTCGGACTATTCCTTGACACTGGGTCATACAGCTCGTTAACTTAATGGTGAGGTTGTTGTGTTGGCGACAGCTTCTGCACTTTAACAAATTCACGCCTAGGAGGCCCTTGGGCCGGCCATCCTCGATTTCGAGGGGCTTCCATTATTATGTGTGTGTGTGCTATATAATCCACTATGGATGTGGTAATCATTATTTTACTTGGACTGATGGATGACACGTAGGAGTGGATGTCGTCGCTCTATATGCGCCGGATGAATGTTGGAGGAGGTGACGACGGGTAGCATGAATAAGCTGGTTTACATTCTACCTTACCTATGATGCCTATGGCGACTGTATCCTGCCTACTGTTCGTATCACAGTGATAGCATGCCAGGTTCGTATAATCTAGCATGGGATGACGTACAAATAAAGAGATGAACATTTAATATACGATATAATGGACGTTACTAGTGAGCTTTGGGTATTACAAGTGGCTGGTACAGGTCGATGGTGATAGTATAGTGAGTAACCATAATTACTGGCCCATCCACAGGTCGAGCGTAGTGTGGGTAGAGGTCCTTGTGGACAGCGGCTCACTCAGTAGCAACTCACACACCAACACAGCATAAGACCCTTGAATACTTATCACCAGTCGTTCAGGTCATACCTCCTTTTACTCTGAATATAAGGTAACTTTTACTACTCCCACTAACGTGAAATAAATAAATTATAATTTATGTCTACTGGAGCAGTAACATGTCCACTACCCACCAGTAAAAGGACGAAGCATCAATTTGGGAATATGTCTGAGGCCAACGCAGGAGTATCTGGTGATGTCCCGCACTACATGATCTTGCCAGGGCCACAGTACAGCAGCAGGCCAAGTCTCATGCTATATGTTAACAGATACAGTCCTCTGATACACTGAACACACCGTCGGGCTGTCAGTACCACTCCTCCTGGCCGTGAAGATTATCACCTCATTAGCTGCCTGTTTATGAATATTAAACTATGAAACATCTACACCACACCTCTAACCAGTGGTAATTAATGTTAATATTACTTATACCATAATGTGAAGCATCCGGCAATAAGTTACTAGGGACTACAAGCCTTATAACATTACATGAATTACTGGGGTCTATATGCCTATATACTTTATATAAGTTACTTAGGACTATATAACTATAACATTAGTTTATATCTCCCACCCAGCGAGGATATTAGAAATAATGAAATATGAGGACTTGTGATCGTAATTCAAAACTTGTGCACCAGCTGACTAACGTCTCAGGTTGACTCACTGTATCTCCTTAACTCACAGAAACAAACACCAAAGTCTCGGTGTGTTGTGGACGCCACTATAAAATAAGTAATAATATATCAAGATATGACAGTAGATACTCTTAGCGTCACTAGCCAGTGTTGCCTCTCTGTCTTAAAGAGAAATAGAGGAAAAGTCTCAACCTTACTCGGGGGTCCAGCGGGACCTTCGCTAGCATCACTCCTTGGGGGCGTGAGGACGGCTATTCTGGCCCTCTCGGCCTCAGCACCTAAGGAGATTGGCGAAGAAGGGTGGCCTATGGGATCCAATCGGCGGAGTTCCTGACGGTTCCGGGCTGCCCTTGCCAATACATGCTAGCAGTGTTTCGTAACTAAAAGTATTTCGGTCTAAACAATCTAAATTTTGATTGATTGATTGATCATAATTTCATAATTGAAAGAAAATTAACTACTGCTACGCTTCAGGATTCACTTCCCTTAAGGATGACGTTGCATTAAGACACATAAAACTAACTACTTTGTATTATAATAATAAGCCACCTTTTATTGTCTGTTGTCACTCTTAGTTGTTAATGGCACCTGACACCTTAATAGTACAGCAGTCTGATATGATGAATTACCTGTAGGGGTCATAAATATGTCCGGCTCTACAGTGTATAGCATCATGACTTGTTTTATTAGTACATGGGATATTTCTCAATGTATGTGGATAAAATTAGGAACTTGTATTATATGAACTAATGAACAAATTCTCATCTTTCAGTTTTTGTAATATAAACAATGAGATTCCTTAGACTAGGTACAAGTAAAAAATAAAATATTTTCCTCTCCTTTGGTACGATTGTATATATCAATTGAATATATCAAAACGCGTTATGTTATGACTCATAACATATCGTTGCTCATAAGTTATGAGCAACGATAGCCTACTGTTTCACGGACAATAATTTGACTTAAGATACAATAATTTAAAATAAGGGATTTTCAACAGTATTGATTACTGGACCGTGTATATCAAGTTATCTCAAGAACCTAGAGTATGGCGCCTCCCTCACTACTCTCTGAAACAGCTTCAGTAAGTAAGGCTGAAGTTCAGATGCGAACTTTCAAGGGTTCTGTGTAGTATTGTACATTAAGCTGTGGTTTGCACACACTGTCCTGTCAGGAGCCTTGAGTATCATACACGTACTGTACACACATTAATTTTGTTTTGCTAACTATCAGTATGTAATTTCAACCTAACCTAATTATCAATGAGTTACTTAACCTAACCTAATATAACCTAAACTACTTATGCCAACCCAACATAACCTAAGAAATCGTCCCAACAAAACTATCATGAAATAATTCAACCTAACCTAACCTAAGCTCATATTTGTCTCCGGCTGAAGTATACCTGACCACCTTTATGTCGTCCCATTAGGAAGCTGATGAGTCTGTGTTATATTTGTTCCTCATTACAAAACGAAATAAATCTTTAAATAATGTTACAGCGGACGACACACACCTATTGCTGTGTTTGGTGACGCGTTGGTTAATGGTGACATGTTGGCTAATGTTGACTCGTAGGTTAATGGTGACGTGTAGGTTAATGGTGACGTGTAGCATAAGAGTAAAGTGCTGGTTAATGGTGATGTGTTGGTTAATGGTGACGTGTTGGTTTATGTTGACCTGTTGGTTAATGTTGACTCGAAGGTTAATGGTGACGTGTAGGTTAATGGTGACGTGTAGGTTAATGGTGACGTGTAGCATAAGAATAAAGTGCTGGTTAATGGTGATGTGTTGGTTAATGGTGACGTGTTGGTTTATGTTGACCTGTCAGTTAATGGTGAGGTGGTAGTTAATGGTAACGCCTTGGTTAATGGGGACGAGTTGATGGTTAATGGTGACGTGCTAGCTAATGATGACGTGTTGGTTAATGATCTCCCCACTTCATTTTGCTAAGGGTCAAGACTCGTGTTCCTGCCTCACTTCCAACTTACACCGCCTCACTCACCCCTCTGGCAGGTAACACACCCTGGTCCCGCACCCCTCTGGCAGGTAACACACTCTGGTCCCGCACCCCCCTGGTAGGTAACACACTCTGGTCCCACAACCCTCTGGCAGGTAACACACTCTGGTCCCGCATCCCCCTGGTAGGTAACACACTCTGGTCCCACAACGCTCTGGCAGGTAACACACTCTGGTCCCGCACCCCCCTGGCAGGTAACACACTCTGGTCCCACAACCCTCTGGCAGGTAACACACTCTGGTCCCGCACCCATCTGGTAGGTAACACACTCTGGTCCCGCACCCCCCTGGTAGGTAACACACTCTGGTCCCACACCCCTCTGGCAGGTAACACACTCTGGTCACCTAGTAGAGTAACACTCCTGGTCCCTAACCCTCTGGCAAATGCTGCACTCTGGTCACATCCCTGGTAGGTAACACACTCTGGTCCCACAACGCTCTGGCAGGTAACACACTCTGGTCCCACAACCCTCTGGCAGGTAACACACTCTGGTCCCACAACCCTCTGGCAGGCAACACACTCTGGGCCCGCACCCCCCTGGCAGGTAACACACTCTGGTCCCACAACGCTCTGGCAGGTAACACACTCTGGTCCCCTCTGGCAGGTAACACACTGAGTCCCCCTCTGGCAGGTAACATGGCAGCTGGCAGGTAACACTCTGGTCCCACACCCCCTGGTGGTGTTTCCTCTAGTCCCCAACCCTCTGGCCAGGTAACACACACACTGGTCCCCACCCCTCTGGCAGAGTAGCTTACCTGGTCCCCCACCAGCTGCTCCTACAGCAGGTAGCTTACACTCTGGTCACACACCCCCTGGTAGGTAACACTCTGGTCCCACCCCTCTGGCAGGTAACACACTCTGGGCCCGCACCCCTCTGGTAGGTAACACACTCTGGTCCCACAACCCTCTGGCAGGTAACACACTCTGGTCCCACAACCCTCTGGTAGGTAACACACTCTGGTCCCACAACCCTCTGGCAGGTAACACACTCTGGTCCCACAACCCTCTGGCAGGTAACACACACTGGTCCCACACCCCTCTGGCAGGTAACACACACTCGTCCCACAACCCTCTGGTAGGTAAAAAAAAAATTAACACTTAGTTAATATTTGTTAATGTTAGGTTAAGTTAGTTTAAGTTTTCTATTTCACAATTCATTAATACCTAATATGATGACGTACATGATCACCGATGGCCAGTCAGAAGCTTAAAATAATACATAGAAGTTATCGATACCAAGCAATTATCCCTGTTTAGTTTAAGCTTTTACAAATCATCAATCGTTTTTGTCAAATAGAGATAATTTTTTGGTTTTATTATTACAACTTAATATTTATTCGTATATTGTAAGATTTTGTTTATTTCTTTTCAGCCTTGCTTACTGCCATATGATGTTTAATTTATACTTTAAATAGGTTAGGTTAGGTTTGGTCAGGTCAGGTTACATTTTGTATGAAGATATTCATTTATTTGTACATTTATGATCTACAGGATCGTTTATGGCCGGTGAAAAGTTTCCCAAAAAGAGAAATACCTAGAATTTATCACTAATCGTCAATTATCCATATTTAGTGTAACATATAGTATATATTACGTGGAGTTCCGTTTATATTTGTTTGTTTTCATATTATTTTAGTCAATTATTTGTTGACATTTAGCTTACAATAAGTAAATATTATTAAAAACAACACTGAAAAACTCACAAGTGACTTTGTAACATATAATTAGGTCGAGATAATAATACAAATACCACGTGCTGGCCAAGCTCCGAAAGAGTTGTCCGGGGGTCTAGCTAACCTCTGGTCGGGACTTGACCAGCACGAAAAAAAAAATTATATTTTTTATTTTGGTGACCTGTGGTCAGCATGCTCGACTTTTAAGCGAGTCGACCCGAGTTCGATTCCCGAGCAGGCTAGGACTTTTTTTTTGTTTTTTTTGTTTCCCGGGGTAATGGTTCGCCAGTGCAGTTGGCGAGTTGTCCGGTCTTCTTGGATTATTCCTTGACACTAGGTCATGCAACTCGTTAACTTAGGGTGTGGTAGTTGTGTTGACTATAGCTTCTACACCTTAAACAAATTCACGCCTTGGGCCGGCCCATCCTCGTACACGAGGGGCAACCATTAATATTACTTGATTAAATGTTATAAGTATATACTGCAGTTAGTCTATAGTATAAAAGACAAAGAACATCAAAATATATATATTTAGTTCCAGGGATTATTTAGTTATTTATTACTTGTACTTATTACTGGTATTTGTTTTCCTCTCATCTGTATAGTTTAAATCTTTACTGTTGTTTTGAGTAACTTTAGATTTAATTATTTTTCTCCGAAACTTACGTCTTTTACATTTTTTTCAGAATACATCATAATATCATATCACCCATGATGATTATCCTGTATGTAAAACAAAAAAAATAATAACACTTAGTTAATATTTGTTAATGTTAGGTTAAGTTAGTTTAAGTTTTCTATTTCACAATTCATTAATACCTAATATGATGACGTACATGATCGCCGATGGCCAGTCAGAAGCTTAAAATAATACATAGAAGTTATCGATATTAGGCAATTTTCCCTGTTTAGTTTAAGCTTTTACAAATCATCAATCGTTTTTGTCAAATAGAGATAACTTTTTGGTTTTATTATTACAACTTAATATGAATTCGTATATTGTAAGATTTTGTTTATTTCTTTTCAGCCTTGCTTACTGCCATATGATGTTTAATTTATACTTTAAATAGGTTAGGTTAGGTTTGGTGAGGTCAGGTTACATTTTGTATGAAGATATTCATTTATTTGTACATCCTCCTACACTCATTTTCGTCTCCTAACTTCGTCTAACAGTAACGTATACAAGTTTCTGACCTGAAATGTATCGCCAAACTCCCTGTGAAAGTTTCTAGCCACGAGGAATAAGCTTCAGAATATATTACTTGTGGGGGTACTGGTGTAACATTAATCGGGCACTTTTTTCTACGAGAGGCGTATAAATACTTCTGATCAGGGAAGTTATTATCAAATTTCACAGGCTTAGCGAAGTAGAAGTTTATGTACTGAAGAACTTTTGAACTTGTCAGGACGCAAGAGAGGGAGGTATGTGTGTGAGTGTGACTGTAATTTTCCTGTATGTATTTACGCATGTGCACTCATGTATATTTGAACACATGAGATTATGTAGTGTTACTCTATACACTCGGGCAATAACATCATCCAGTAAGAGCCTTCACTAAGACTCACTGTATGATAGACTTTGATCCACACACTGTATCAGCAAATGTATTTATATGTTGATCCTGGACGGCTACGAGCCATCAGCGACCCTAAATCATATGGCCATTAAAGGTGTAATTTGTACACAGTAAACAGTCTAGTAAAGTTATTTGAATGGACACCAAGTTTACCGTAATCATTTGTTTGAAACCCATTGAGTAGATCAGTGCACTTACATGCCTCTAGATGGAGTGTGTGTGTTATGTGTGTTTAACCCCATGTACCAGTGTTGAGTTTAATGGATCACTGTTCCTGGAATGTATTTTGTTTTTACTGTAAAGCTGAAGTTTGTTTCCATACGATCAGATATTTTATTTCCTTATTCTTGATCATTCCTTTGCCAAATAAGTACATTGTGTCATCTACATAACTTGTGAAAGCTTCTGTAAACACGTTTTTTTTTATATATTTGCCTGGGATAGTATTAGCGCCAAGTTATTATTAATTTGTGTTGATCAGTGCACTTTTAATATAAAAAATCCGCTGGTGCATTTATTATTTTCTTATGGCAAGAGTAAGGTACATATTTGTAACTTTGTGTATTATGTAGTTAACTATGTTTGAGGCATTAGTGCTTTACACCATGAAACTTAAGCTTTCAGAAATTAAAGAAAAAAATAAGACCTCCTTCCCTGCTGCCTTACACATACTGTGGCTCTAACTCTCCTGTCCGTTGTGATTTTCCACCCTGTCCGACCCTCCACTGTGTCAGCTGACGTGTTCAAACAAAAGAACGTCGGTTCCCGCAGTTACAGACATCAAAATCTAACCATCTATTATTCTTCATCACTTCAAACCTCATAGTTTTCAATTCAATTAGTTTCAATGATAAATTATAATTAAACCCTTTCTGCCAAGGAGTATAATTAAATTAAAAATATCGCAAAAGTTTCCAAACGAACACTGGCGCACAACCCTGGCGCCCACAACGTATAGCATCCACATCGATACCTTTTCCCGGGCTACCTACCTCTTCTCCCTAGCTTATATCCTCACCAGGCAGGAGTCCTCCTCTCCCTACTACACTAGGGTTGCCATATCTAAACATTAAAAAAAGAGGACGTTCCCGAAGACATCATGTGTTGCCGCCGCCTTCTCACCCCCCCTCCGCCTGCCACACACTTTGGCGCTATGTAACCTTGATGCAGCCGTGACCGTTTTATGCTCTGGAAAAGTTCAACAAATCGTAAGCACTGGCTGTGGCACCAAGCGACAAACCCACAACAAAGACTAAAATCAAACACTGTCACTGCAGGTTAAAGACTGGCCAACCACCGGTCACCGTCATAGTTGTCGACACGTAAATAATATAGCGAAAGTGGCTAGATTATGGCTGAAAATTGCTAAAATGTCTTAAATGCAGGACAAGAAAAACAAATGCTACAGTGTAAAAAAAAGCCATAAAAAAATGGTATACTTTCAACATTTCATTTATGGCTGTAATAGCACTAAATACAAATTATTTTTTAATAATGCGCGTGGCTGAAGAACAAGGAAAAGCAGTACATGGCACTACAGGTTACCCCAAAAACTGCTAGCAGCTAAGTTGACAACACCGTACAGGCGTACACGTGACTTATCAGCTGACGAAAACTGAACAAGATCTCTACTGTTTCCACCTCCCCTCTCTCACAGTCTCTCTCTCTCTCTCGTCATTACAGTTTCATGTTTCTTTCCGTGGAGAAAATGATGGAAGCTGAAATTCCGGACTTTTGAAGAATTTTAAAAATTCCTTCCGGATGAAGATTTCGAGACCTAAATGGAGGTCATGTCCGGGAAAATACGGATGTATGGCAACCCTATACTACACCATAACTTCATAACCCAGGTATGTAATGTATCCTCGCTGGCACCAGAATAGGAAGCCCATGTTATTCTCCGTTAACCTCACAACTTGCCCCAACTCTAGCAGTCAGTCTCAGTTAGGGTTGCCATATCTGAACATTCAAAAAAGAGGACGCTCCCGAAGACATCCCCCCCCCCCCCTGCCCGGCACACACAGGCTAATATACAACATACTGTACATGGTATAGAAATCTTAAAAAAGATTACCTTTGCTTAAGGCTGAACATCTTCATTCCCTTAGCTGCAGTCTTCTTCCCCCACTGTGTGTGTGACTCTATGTGCCCATGCATACTTTTCTGTAGATCGGATTTTTCTCAGTATTGGCTGATTGCTCTTTAGAAAGGTATAGAAGTCACTGCAAGGTGTTTCTCGGAAATTGTACTGTACGGTCAGAATGCCTTTCATTGTTTCAACACTCAATTTCTTCCTTTCCTTTGTCCATTGACTTTGCATCAGTGAAAAAACTCTTTCTACATTTGCATTGTGAGATGATATAGCAAAGAAGAATTGTGCAATTCTTAGCAATTCTGAGTGGCATTCAATGTTCTTTGATTTTTCAAAGTGTCTGGTCCACTTTTTATGTGTTGGCAGATTACTAAATTCTTCATCACTCTTGTAATTTTCCACAAACTGCTTCAGGTTACTAACTTGGTCAAAACACTTCACATCATCAACTTCTTCCTTATCAATCAAATATTTGACAGCTAAGTTGACAACACCTACAGGCGTACAAGTGACTTATCAACTGACGAAAACTGAACGAGATCTCTACGGTTTCCACCTTCCTCCTCTCTCGCTCTCTCTCTCTCTCCCGTCATTACAGTTTCATGTTTTTTTCCGTGGAGAAAATGATGTTAGCTGAAATTCCGGACTTTTGAAAAATTTTAACAATTCCTTCCGGATGAAGATTTCGAAACCTAAATGGAGGACATGTCCGGGAAAATACGGACGTATGGCAACCCTAGTCTCAGTGCGGTTATTCGGGCGACCAGACCACACACATGCCGTCGGCCGCCCAGCACCTGCAGGGAGAGCTATAAGGGAGGGAGGCAGTGAAACTCACTCTCAGGACTGTACAACACCCCCGGGGAGAGAGGCAGAGTTTTGACCCTCACCCAGTAATTACAATTAACATGTATGCTCTAGAGAAACATTCTGTGTAGGACAGTGAGTGAGAGTTAGAATAAAGAACTATATTGTATTTTAATGATGGTGCTATATTGACGTTACCATTTGTTGAGCCTTAGGACAAAAAAAAAAAGATTTATTCTTACTAATCTTACGTAATTCAGTACAATGATTAGTAAATTAATAGTTGCCATTGAAATCACTGTACCGACATGTTTGATTGATTGATTGAAATAGACATGTCGTAATGGTCGCACAGTTAATTATTGGTATTTGGTAATTCTTAGGAACTTATGAGTATATGTCATAATAATTTTCAATGGGATCAAAATAAGGTTTCACAAATATTTTAATATTCAGGCGGTAGATATCTTTTAAGAGGTCTGGGTTTGAGAGGAGTGCATGGTGGTGGTCTCAGTGGGTCTGGGTATCACAAGTTGTACGTCTGTTTGGTCCGGAATTTTAATTTATAATCATGGTAATGTAAATCCATTGGTAGTTAGTACGTACAGTATATACCCATACTAGTTGGTAAATATTTCCGCTATTTTTTTTTAATAACACTAAACCTCCAGCCATCCATTAACTTGAAAATAGTCATAGTTGTATAAACACGACCAAAAGAATATCCTATTTCAAGTTTAGCCACTCAAGTGCTACCTGGGCGGGCAAGTCCTTAGATGATTCATAAATGTTAAAATTGCGAAGGATCTTGATCTCAACTTTTAAAAATCTCGATCTCGGGAAAAAAATAGATTTCTTGCTCAAGTAAAGTATGAGGAGTCACCCAAGACCTTAGCCTAATTCTCTGGTAACACATAAGTAAACACACTAGAGCTATAGCCACAGTCAGGTAATAAAAATACTCTTTTTTGGGGTTACATATAATATAAAATTGATAACGATTAGGTAAAAAAATGTTACTCTCATATTTTAAGTAAATTTACTTTTTCTACTCCTTTAGGATCAAATATATGTTAACATTCAAAGCCCGGAATAGAGGCAACCAACTGTCACCTTGTCACTCTGAGATATCTGTTTTCAAATAGGGATTCAATTTTTGTTTTGTAAAGAAAAATACTTATACGTTATTTAGTATTTCCTGATGAGCCCTTTAGTTTTAGGTTACATTAAAACATATATAGAAAACAATTTGAGGATTATATTTGATATATTCTAATAGAACTTTATCTTTGTATATTAATCTTGGTAACACGTACAGATGTTTCATGGTAGTGATAATTTTAGTCTAAGTAAAATATCACGTGAAACAGCATCTATTAAGCGATTACTCCACATTACAGATTTATCTCTACACGGTCATTATTCCTTTATCAAACTGGTGTTTTATTATGGGTACGGGTTTACTCCACCCACTAGTTAACGAGGGCATAATAAGGTTAAAAACCTATAGAAGCTCGCCTGATGCTCAGTACATTCCGTGTTGTTGTAGCTAATGGTAATAATTTAACAAGATAAAGTCACTTGAGTCCGATGACCTGAATTAATCCAAATTTAAGTGTATTTCAAATGGGAAATAATATCAGGCATCCTTAACCATGGAAATTAGAAGCTGTTTTGATTAGTAGTCCAGACCAGGTGTGTCCGTCACTGATGGCCTTATAGGTGATGGGAGGCTCGCCCACATACACATCAGTCAAAATGAAACTCACTGCGTGTACCGGATAGTTCCTCTCCATAATGATTTTTTTAAGTATGTGTTAGTAATCGCGAAGTTAGTCTCATCATGTACACTTCCCATCTGTATTATTTTAAACTGGTTTATAGCCTGTGTCGGTGTCTACACTATCACTCTACTTCTCTACCAGAGCTTCTCAACTGGGGAACCACAAAGTATTTTCTAGAGGGTCGACGGATTGAAAACATAGATGGTCTTGGAGATGCCACGCGTTATAAAACAATTACTAAATACTTCTTCTTAATAAAGTTGATACAATTCTGAGAGAGTATTTCACTTCCTCATTTACCGACTTATTAAATTACTGTATGGTTATAATGGAATCATTTTATTGATAAAGTATATATATTCTTCATTGCTCTGCTTATTGTTTTAGTATAAGAATAAATAAGTGACAAAGATATACAAGAGGAGTGAATTATTCATTATAAAATAGCTTTTACACATTAACCAATACTGTATATTAAGAGAAGTGAAGCTGTAATATATAAGCACCTTACAAACTTTATATAAC
Organism: Homarus americanus; assembly: GCF_018991925.1. Lineage (NCBI taxonomy): Eukaryota > Metazoa > Arthropoda > Malacostraca > Decapoda > Nephropidae > Homarus > Homarus americanus. The sequence continues at coordinate 11,922 of NW_024742444.1, forward strand.
AGAGACACCGTGACCTTACGGGGGGACTGACCATCAGGTTCTGCTGGTTCTGGGTACAGGTTCTGCTGGTTCTGGGTACAAGTCTGAACAAATTTTCCGATGTCTCTTTGTTTAAGTTAAATTTCCCCCCCAAAATAATAGTTTAACAAATCTCTTTTAACTTAAACAATCCAACATTTCAGGTTTAATTATAAATCAGATCATAATATCAGTGTTTACATATACACAAGAGTTGAGGCGTTTTCTTGTGTTGATGACAGCAGCACAATCTCGGGTGCTAGTGACGTCGGCCTATGGTAAATTCGGCCCGCATCCAGTGGTAACCTCGGCCCGCATCCAGTGGTGACCTCGGCCCACATCCAGTGGTAACCTCGGCCCACATTCAGTGGTGACCTCAGCCCATATCCAGTGATAACCTCGGGTCACATCTAGTGGTAACCTCGGCCCACATCCAGTGGTAACCTCGGCCCACATCCAGTGGTGACCTCGGCCCATATCCAGTGATAACCTCGGGTCACATCTAGTGGTAACCTCGGCCCACATCCAGTGGTGACCTCGGCCCATATCCAGTGATAACCTCGGTTCACATCTAGTGGTAACCTCGGCCCACATCCAGTGGTAACCTCGGCCCACATCCAGTGGTGACCTCGGCCCATATCCAGTGATAACCTCGGGTCACATCTAGTGGTAACCTCGGCCCACATTCAGTGGTGACCTCGGCCCATATCCAGTGATAACCTCGGGTCACATCCAGTGGTAACCTCGGCCCACATCCAGTGGTGACCTCGGCCCATATCCAGTGATAACCTCGGGTCACATCTAGTGGTAACCTCGGCCCACATTCAGTGGTAACCTCGGCCCACATTCAGTGGTGACCTCAGCCCATTTTAGTGATTTCGTCCCATCATAATATTGGCCGAGATCACCATCAATAATTTTCTTTGGCAATAGTTAAGCCATATGAAAAGTACCCAATGGTTAGGTTAGGTTAGGTTAGGTTAGGTAAAAAGTTTAAAAGTAGTGAAATTAAAGATAAAGATCAAGTACACACGCACACTAATTGATCACCATGGAGTGGTATAAGGAGCTCTGGTGCACCTGAAAGGGGTGACATAACGAGGCTATTGTAAGGCTGGCAGATAAGGTCAAATATTATACCTTTCTATTTACATGTATAAGAAACTATGATGAAAATATTTGCCTAGATAACGGTGGACATCCCTCAAGTACCAAAAAACAAATATTACAATTCTTAGAGAGTGACATCCCGATCACCCATGAAACTCTTACATCACGAATATACATAAATTTATTGAAACATACTCGTTGGTTTTTGAGATAATTTGATGAAATTTATTAATACTTAGAGAACTTTATACATACGGTACGGATACGTGAATAAAAACATGCATGTAAAGGTAATCATATACATACCTGCCTACTGAGATACTGTACTGATCCTAGGAGCTTTTATACTCGACATTTCAGATTTCTCCTGTTGTTATATAAAGACCAACGGCGTGTGTATTCGGGAAGTATTGTAACAGGTAAAAAATATATACGGTATACGGTATATTTAAAAAAAAAAGGGGGGGAAGGTAGTGAAACCTGGCGTGTGGTAACCGCAGAATTTTACCCCACCACCGCCTGGTAATTGACGATACACACAACTGCTGGTCTAATGTGTTGTTGCTTTTTACAATCTTTACCCTTGGGTGATGTTCCTTAACTCGCATAATGGTATGTGTTATATACTTTATTAATGCAGCTCTGAGTTTTGATATTCGAGAATAAAAAGTAGTAATTCACCTCATATTAATCAGCTCAATGAGGTATTACAGGAAGTGGATGTATTTTCTATGTAATGTTATGTATAATATCTTAGTAATGAATGTCATAAATAAAAGACCAGATAATGTTGTTAACAAAGGGGTCATCAACTTGTGCTAAGGGGGAGGACGTCTCTGGATTATGTTGTCGAGGCTGTTAGGTAAAACTAGACTCTGGAGCAAGGTGTTGTGGGAGTATATTTTAGAATCAGCTCTTCTCTATCAGCTTAACATAATTATTACAACACCTGAATATCACTGGGCGAGTTTTTAGTCGAATTGTCTACTGCTTCAGTATTAGTGATATAATTTTTCAATTAATTTACATATCTTTTGTATAATTAGATTTATATTTTAATAACAAACAAAATGATACTATACGAAAAATTTTCTTTTTTTTTTTTGCTCTCGGAACAGAATTTAATGTGTAGGCAAATATTACTCGTGTAAATCGCCACGTGTCGAAGACCCATCAAGATGCTACACACATGATGGATCAGTTAATACCTGAGAGAGTAAGAAGAGGCGACACATAACACAACAAAGAGGCAAAATCTTTCTGAGAGAACTACAGTATTAGGAACAAAATTAAACTGTAATAAACTTTTTTCAGACTTTTTTCATCTTACTGCTTGTGTGAGTCAGCTCTGAAAGTGTCTAAAGAATCTTCTAGATAATTAAATTATAAGTTGAAATGGAAAGCAACAAGGAAATATTGTTAAGCAGAAGAGACAAAAATATATCCACTATGAAATTTAAGCCAAATTACAAAATACATTTTACAGTCCAACAAAAAATTTAAAGAACTCTTTTGACGTCATGTAAATTGTTTTATGAATATCCAAAATTTTATGTCGTATGTAATTTACATTTTATTTGTGGGTTGGCTATCGTGTTGCTATCAACTGATAATAGAATTTAGAGCACGTCATCATTTATTTGATCAATATATAGTTGATTCACTTATTATTATTTTTCCTGAATATACATATATTATCAATCTTTTCTTTCGTTTTCTGTAAATTTAAATACCAACAAATCTTTCTCATCCGCGGCGGTGGACAGTTGGGAGCCGAAATACCGAAAGTGGGTAACATTAGAGAGGGTAGTACCGTTAAGCTGGATGGATGGTGGAGGTGTGGCTGAACCAGGGGCAGGCTGAAATAGAATCTGAGTCTTACGTACATTCACCTAAAGGCCCCACACCGTCTGCCCCACACCTTCTGTCCCCACACCTTCTGTCCCCACACCGTCTGCCCCACACTTCCCTCCCCACATCAAATTAGCAGAACATATCAGCTCAACAGCAGCTCATTACAATCAACAGCTTATGTTTTTTTCTCAGAATTTTCTTATTCTCTTCGCCACTTATATCAACATACAGGTCAGCCAGGCTACAGGAGGACACCAGAGTACCCAGAGAAAAACCTGCTTTATGTTCAGTCAGGTTACACTAGACCACACCCTTCACACATCCGACCCAGGAAAGAATCAATCTCGGAACACAAAATGAGACGTATATGCGCTACCCCCCTACTCGTTAAATTCACTTTGTTAATATATATGCCCTCCATATCAATTGGTGTCGTTCTTGTTCTTAATTTTCAAAAAGCGTGAAACATTTTCATGCAGCAGACGCACGAGCCGTAGACTTGATAGCATCACTCGTTATAGGGAGGGTCGGACGTTCCAACACGCTGTTCTCCTCCGGGCGATGTAATCAACTGTGTAAGGCTCGCCCAAATGACATGTGCGATTCATATGTCCACTGACAATCATATTTTGGCGCCACGTGTCGTCTGCTGTGTGTCTGTCTCGGTGTAATGAAAGTTTGCCGGTTTCTGTCGACAAGTCAGGGAGTTGAGGTTCCTGTCATGTTCCTGGTATATGTTCTTGGTACACCCATAGTTTACAACACGAACTGCGGGTTGATGAAGCTTGCGCGCGCACACACACACACACACACACACACACACACACACACATCTAAGTTACTATACATCTAAGTTACTATATGTCTTATTTGTGTCACTTATGTCACTTGTATATTATTTGTAATTCGTAACCCATTCCCCAAATATGTAACTGTATATTTTCAGCCTTCTGGCTGCCAAGCTCTTTCAATAAACCGTTAATTATTATTATTATTATTATTATTACACACACACACACTCTCACAAAGACACACACACACACACACACACATATATATATATATATATTATACCGGCCTAAGACATACGATGGTGTTGTATGAGCGTTCAGTACACCGAGAAACAGTCTTATCAGTCTTATTGGGCCATGATCCAACTCTACACCACCCCAGACTTACTCTGTGACGATCTATGTATCTAAAACAATGTTACGAGTCAGCTGGTGTATAGGGCCGGAATCTTGGGCACCTTAAGGGTTTATAAGGTAATACCACAAACATTAGAAACAAAAGAATACCAAGAGACCTGATCCTCTCCCACCATCATCCAGCAGCTGGTTATAACACACTTTTT
>NW_024742445.1:0-14747 GCF_018991925.1 Homarus americanus
GTAATGGTGTTGAAGTGGTCCTCACACCCTGATTCATTTCACTAAGGGTGCTGGACCTCACACCCTGGGTTGCAGGGGTGCCTGGCCTCACAAAATTTGCAGACTGGTGCCTGGACTTCACACCCTGTTTCATGCGGCACTGGCCCTCACACCCCGGTTCATGACACTGAAGGGTGCTGGCCTCACACCCTGGGGTCATGGCACCAGGGGTGCTCTGGCCCTCACACCCCGGGTCATGGTGCTGAAGGATGCTGGCTACACCCCTGCTCACCGGGTTGGAGGGTTCACACCCGGTCTGCACTAGTGTGCTACACCTGAGGTGCTGAAGGCTGGATTCATGGCACTGAAAAGTGTCCCCACCCCAAAACCCGGGTCATGGTGTCTGAGGGGTGCCTGCCCTCACACCCCGGGTCATGTCACTAAGGTGCCCGGCCCTCACACCCTGGGTCAGTTATTGGACAGTGCCTGAACCTCACAGCCCGGGTCATGGTGCTGAGGTGTGCCCGAACCTCACACCCTGGGCCATGTCATTGAAGGTGTGCCCAAACCTCACACCCTGGGTTGAGAAGGATGGGGGTTTGGCCCTCACACCCCGGTTCTGGTGACTGAATTGAGCCTGGCCCCAACACCCCTAGATCATGGTGCTGAAGGGGTGCCCGGCCTCACACCCGGTCATCATGGCACTGAAGGTGTGCCTGAACCTCACACCCCGGGTCAGGCTGGAGGTGTGCCTGAACCTCACACCCCGATATGGTCACTGAAAGGTGTCCGTCCTCAAACCCTGGTCATGTCATTGAGTGCCTGGCCTCACACCCCGGGTCATGGCACTGAAGGTTCCCCTGCCTCACACCCGGGTCATGGTGCTGGAGGGGTGCCCGGCCTCACACCCCTGGGTCATGGCACTTGAAGGTTCTGCCCCTCACACCCTGGTCATGGTGTTGGAGGGTGCCCGGCCCCCACCTGGTCATGCATTGAAATGTGCCCGCCCTCATCCTGGTCGGTGTTGGAGGGGTGCCTGGCCCCCAACCCGTGTCATGTCACTGAAAGGGGTGCGGCCATCATCCCGAAGGTGTCAACGAAGGTGCCCAGCTCCACCCACGGTGCCACTGAAGGTGCCTCCCTCACACCCCGGGTCATGATACTAGGGGTGCCCGCCTCACACCCTGGGTCATGGTGCATGGGGTGCCTGGCCCCACACCCTGGGTCATGGAAGAGGTGCCTGGCCCTCAGGCCCCTGTTCATAGACTGTCCTGCCCCAACACCCCGGCTCATGTCACTTATGGGGTGCTCCGGGCGCCACACCCCGGTCAGGGTGCTGAGGCCCTGGGCCCTGACACCTGGGCAAGTAAGGGGTGCCCCCACACACCCTTTTTCAGCACTGTGTGGGTGTCTGGCACTCACACCCCGATTCATGGCACTGAAGGGGTGCCCGGCCCTCATACCTCGGGTCATAGTGCCTGAGGGGTGCCCGGCCCTCACACCCCGGGTCATGGGGTTGAAGCGATTCCAGGCCATCACACCCCGGGTCATGGTGCTGATGGGGTGCCCGGCCCTCACACCCCGATTCTTGGCACTGAAATCGAGCCCGGCCCTAACACTCTCGGTAATGGTGCTGAAGGGGTGCCTGGCACTCACACCCCGGCTCATGGCACTGGCATAAGGGGTCCGGCCCTGACGCCCTGTGATGTCACTGAAGGTGCCCGGCCCTCACACCCCGGGTCATGGCACTGGAAAGTGGTGCCTGGCTGTCACACCCCCAATATGGCAATGAAGGTATGCCCGGCACCCGCCACCCTGGTCATAGAGCTAAGCGAGTGCCCCGCCCTCACCCCCCGGGTCATGGCGCTGAAGGAGGGACCGGCCCTCACACCCCGGGTCATGGCACTGAAGGAGTGACCGACCCTCACACCCCGGGTCATGGCACTGAAGTTATTCCCGGCCCTCACACCCGTCGTCATAGAGCTAAACGAGTGCCCGGCCCTCACCCCCCGGGTCATATCATTGAAGGGGTGCCCGTCCCTCACACCCAGGGTCATATCACTGAAAAAATGCCCGGCCCTCAAACCCCGGGTCATAGCTCTGAAGGCGTGCCCGGCCCTCATACCCCGAGTCATGGCAGTGAAAAGGTGCCCGGCCCTCACACCCCGTGTCATGTGAATGGGTACCCGGCCCTCACACTCTGGTTCATAGCTCTGTAGGGGTGCCCCGCCCTCACACCCCGTTTCATGGCACTAAAGGGGTGCCCGGCCCTCACATCCCGGCTCATGGCACTGAAGGGTTGCCCGGCCCTGACGCCCAGGGTCATGTCACTGAAGGGGTGCCCGGCCCTCACACCCCTATTCATGGCACTGAAGGGGTGACCGGCTCCCACACCCCGGTTCATAGCACTGTAGGGGTGCCCGGCCTTCACACCGCGATTCATGGCACTGAAAGGGTGCCCGGCCCTCACACCCCGGTTCATGACACTAAAGGGGTGCCCGGCCCTCACACCCCGGGTCATGTCACTGAAGGGGTTCACGGCCCTCACACCCCGGGTCATGGACCTAAAGGGGTGCATGGCCCTCACACCCCGGGTCATGCGTCACCAGTTGCTCCACGGCCTCACACCCCGGGTCATGGACCAAAGGGTGCATGGCCTCACACCAAGGGTCATGGACCTAAAGGGTTGCCCGCCCTTGACGCCTCGTGTCATAAAATACTGAAGGGGTGCCAGCCCTCACACCCCTATTCATGGCACTGAAGGGGTGCACGGCCCTCACACCCCGGTTCACAGCACTGTAGGGGTGCCCGGCCTTCACACCCCGTTTCATCTCACTGAAAGGGTGCCCGACCCTCACACCCCGTTTCATGACACTGAAAGGGTGCCCGGCCCTCACACCCCGGGTCATGGCACTGAAAGGGTGAACGGCCCTCACACCCCGGGTCATGAACCTAAAGGGGTGCCCGGCCCTCACACCATGGATCATGGGGTTTACGCGGATCCCGGCCCTCACACCCCGGGTCATGGTGCTGGAGAATGCCCGGCCCTCACAACCCCGGGTCATGTCACTGAAGGGGTGCCCGGCCCTCACACCCCGGGTCACGGCACTGAAGGGGTGCCTGGCCCTCACACCCCGGGTCATGGACCCAAGGTGTCCGACTCACACCACGGATCATGGGGTTGAAGCGGTTCCCGGCCCCACCCGGGTCATGGTGCTGGAGGGTGCCCGGCCCTTGGCCCTACACCCGGGTCATGTGCTGAAGGGGTGCCCGGCTTTCACACCCGATACATGGCACTGAAAGGGTCCCCGGCCCTCCACACCCGGGTCATGGCACTGGGGGTGACGGCCCTCACACCGGGTCATGGCACTGAAGGTATGCTCGGCCCTCCCCCCGTGGTCATAGAGCTAAACGAGTGTCCGGCCTCACCCCGGGTCATATCATTGAAGGGTGCCCGTCCCTCACACCCTGGGTCATATCACTGAAAAATGCCCGGCCCTCACGGGTCATAGCTCTGAAGGCGTGCCCGGCCCTCATACCCGGTCATGGCACTGAAGGTGCCCGGCCCTCAAACCCCGTGTCAGTGAAGGGGTGCCCGGCCCTCACACTCTGGTTCATAGCTCTGTAGGGGTGCCCGGCCCTCACACCCCGTTTCATGGCACTAAAGGGGTGCCCGGCCCTCACATCCCGGCTCATGGCACTGAAGGGTTGCCCGGCCTGACGCCCAGGGTCATGTCACTGAAGGGGTGCCCGGCCCTCACACTATTCATGGCACTGAAGGGGTGACCGGCCCTCACAACCCGGTTCACAGCACTGTAGGGGTGCCCGGCCTTCACACCCCGTTTCATCGCACTGAAGGGGCCAGGCCCTCACACCCCGTTCCATGACACTGAAAGGGTGCCCGGCCCTCACACCCCGGGTCAGCACTGAAAGGGTGCACGGCCCTCACCCCGGGTCATGGACCTAAAGGGTGCCCGGCCCTCACACCGGATCATGGGGTTGAAGCGATTCCCGGCCCTTACACCCCGGGTCATGGTGCTAGAGGGTGCCCGGCCCTCACACCCCGGTTCATGTCACTGAAGGGGTGCCCGGCCCAAACACCAAGGGTTATGGCACTGAAGGGGTGCCGGCTTTCACACCCGATTCCTGGCACTGAAGGGGCGCCCGCCTCACACCCGGGTCATGGTGCCTGAGGGTGCCCGGCCCTCACACCCCGGGTCATGGGGTTGAAGTGGTCTGCCATCACACCCAGGGTCATGGTACTGATGGGGTTCCCGACCTCACACCCCGATCTTGGCACTGAAATCAGCCCGCCCTAACACTCTGGGTATGGTGCTGAAGGGGTGCCCGGACTCACACCCCGTTTCATGGCACTGAAAGGGTGCCGGGCTCACACCTCGATTCATGACACTGAAGGGGTGCCCGGCCTCACACCCCGGGTCCACTGAAGGGGTGCACGGCCTCACACCCCAGGTCATGGACCTAGGGTGCCCAGCCTCACACCACGGGTCATGTTGAAAAGGTCCCGGCCCTCACACCCCGGTCATGGTGGTGGAGGGTGCCTGCCCCCCCACCCCGGGTCATGTCACTAAAGGGGTGCCTGGCCCGACACCCCGGTCATGTCACTGAAGGTGTGACTGAACCTCACACCCCGGGTCATGGTGCTGGAGGTGTGCCCGAACCTCACACCCCGGGTCATGTCACTGAAAGGTGCCCGCCCTCACACCCCTGTCTTGGCACTGAAATCGAGCCTGGCCCTAACACCCTGGATCATGGTGCTAAAGGGTACCCGGCCTCACCCCAGGTCATGGCACTGAAGGTGTGCCCGAACCTCACACCCCGGGTCATGGTGCTGGAGGTGCCCGAACCTCACACCCCGGGTCATGTCACTGAAGTCCGCCTCAAACCCCGGGTCATGTCATTGAAGGGGTGCCCGGCCTCATCCGGGTTATGTCAATGAAGGGGTGCCCAGCTCACACCCCCGGTGATTTCACTGAAGGGTGCCTGGCCTCACACCCAGGGTCATGGTACTGAAGGGGTGCCCCGCCCTCACATCCCGGGTCATGGTGCTGCCTGGCCTTACACCCCGGGTCATGTGAAGAGGTGCCCGGCCCTCACACCCCGGTTCATAACACTGTAGGGGTGCCCTGCCCCACACCCCGGCTCATGTCACTTATGGGGTGTCCGCGCTCACACCCCGGTCATGGTGCTGGAGGTGCCGGGCCTTTCACCCCGGTCAAGTGAAGGGTGCCTGACCACACACCCTTTCAAAGCACTGTATGGGTGTCTGGCACTCACACCCGGGTCATGGCACTGAAGGGGTGCCCGCACTCACACACCCGGGTCATGAGGTTGAAGCGGTTCCCGGCCACCACACCCGGGTCATGGTGCTGATGGGGTGCCCCCCACACCCCCGATTCTGCACTGAAATCGAGTCCGGCCCTAACACTCTGGGTAATGGTGCTGAAGGGGTGCCTGGCACTCACACCCGGCTCATGGCACTGAAGGTGTCCGGCCCTGACGCCCTGGGTCATGTCACTGAAGGGGTGCCTGGCCCTCACACCCCGGGTCATGGCACTGAAGGGTGCCGGCCGTCACACCCCTGGCCATGGCACTGAAGGTATGCCCGGCCTCACACCCCTGGTCATAGAGCTAAACGAGTGCCCGCCCTCACCCCCCGGCGTCACATTGAAGGGGTGCCCGTCCTCACACCCAGAGTCATATCACAAAAATGCCCGGCCTCACACCCCGGGTCATAGCTCTGAAGGCGTGCCCGGCCCTCATACCCCGGGTCATGGCACTGAAAGGTGCCCGGCCTCACACCCTGTGTCAGTGAAGGGGTGCCCGGCCTCACACTCTGGTTCATAGCTCTGTAGGGGTGCCCGCTCACACCCCGTTTCATGGCACTGAAGGGGTGCCCGGCCCTCACCCCTATTCATGGCACAGAAGGTGACCGCCTCACACCCCGGTTCATAGCACTGTAGGGGTGCCCGGCCTTCACACCGCGATTCATGGTACTGAAGGGTGCCCGGCCTCACACCCCGGTTCATGACACTGAAGGGGTGCCCGGCCTCACACCCGGGTCATGGTGCTGGAGGGTGCCCGCCCTCACACCCTGGGTCATGTCACTAAAGGGGTGCCCGGCCCTCACTACCCGGTCATGTCACTGAAGGGGTTCCACGCCCCTCCCCGGGTCATGGACCTAGGGTGCATGGCCCTCACACCCCGGGTCATGGACCTAAAGGGTTGCCCGGCCCTGACGCCCCGGGTCATATCACTGAAGGGGTGCACGGCCCTCACAACCCGGTTCACAGCACTGTAGGGGTGCCCGGCCTTCACACCCCGTTTCATCGCACTGAAAGAGTGCCCGGCCCTCACACCCCGGGTTATGGCACTGAAAGGGTGCACGGCCCTCACACCCAGGGTCATGGACCTAAAGGGGTGCCCGGCCCTCACACCACGGATCATGGGGTTGACGCGGTTCCCAGCCCTCACACCCCAGGTCATGGTGCTGGAGGGGTGCCCGGCCCCTCACCCCCGGGTCATGTCACTGAAGGGGTGCCTGGCCCTCACACCCCGGGTCATGGTGCTGAAGGTGCCCGGCTACACCCTGATTCATGGCACTGAAAGGGTCCTGGGCCCTCACACCCAGGGTCATGGCACTAAAGGGTGCACGGCCTCACACCCCGGGTCATGGACCTAAAGGTGCCCGGCCTCATACCACGGATCATGGGGTTGAAGCGGTTCCCGCCCCACACCCCGGGTCATGGTGCTGGAGGGTGCCTGCCCTGACACCCCGGTTCATGTCACTGAAGGGGTTCCCGGCCTCACACCCCGGGTCATGGCACTGAAGGGTGCCTGGCCCTCACACCCCGGGTCATGGTGCTGAAGGGGTTCCGGGCTTTCACAACCCGATTCCTGGCACTGAAGGGGTGCCCGACCCTCATACCACGGATCATGGGGTTGAAGCGGTCTCCTGCCATCACACCCCTGGCCATGACACTGAAGGTGTGCCCGACCCTCACACCCCGGGTCATGGTGCTGGAGGTGTGCCCGAACCTCACACCCCGGGTCATGTCACCGAAAGGGTGTCCGGCCCTCACACCCCGTTTCATGGCATTAAAGAGGTCCCCGGCCCTGACGCCCCGGGTCATGCCACTGAGGGGTTCCCGGCCCTCACACCCCGGGTCATGTCAGTGAAGGGGTGCCCGGCCCACACACCCCGATTCATGGCACTGAAGCGGTGCCCGACCCTCACACCCCGGGTCATGTGAAGGGGTGCCCGGCCTTCACACCCCGGTTTGCAGCACTGTAGGGGTGCCCTGCCTCACACCCCGATTCATGCCACTGAAAGGTGCCCGGCCTCACATCCTGTTTCATGACACTGAAGGGGTGCCTGACCTCACACCCTGGCTGCACTTAAAGGTACACGGCCCTCACAACCCGGGTCATGGACCTAAAGGTGCCCGCCCTCACCACGGGTCATGGGGAAGCGGTTCCGGCCATCACAACCCGGGTCATGGTGCTGGAGGGTGCCCGGCCCTCACACCCAGAGTAATGTCACTGAAGGGTGCCCGCCATCACACTCCGGGTCATGGGGTTGAAGCTGCCCCGGCCCTCACACCCTGCGTCATGGTGCTGATGGGGTGCCCGGCCTCACCCACCGATTCTTGGCACTGAAAACGAACCCGGCCCTAACACCCTGGGTCATGTGCTGAAGGGGTGCCCAGCCCTCACACACAGATTCATTTCACTGAAGGGGTGCCTGACCACACCCCGGGTCATGTGAAGGGTTTGCCTCACACCCCTGTTTCATGGCACTGAAAGGGTGCCCGGCCCACACACCCCGATTCATGACACTGTAGGGGTGCCCGCCATCACACCCTGGGTCATGGGGTTGATGCGTTCCCGGTCCTACACCACGGGTCATTGAGGTGCCGGGCCACACCCCATTCATGGCAGTGAAAGGGTGCCCGCCCTCACACCCCAACATGGCACTGAATAGGTGCCCGGCCCTGACACCCCACAAGTGGAAGGGGTGCCTGACCACACACCTTTTTCAAATCACTGTGGGTGCCCGCACTACACCCTGCTTCATGGCAGACTAAAAGGGGTGCCCAACCTCGAAACCAGGTCAGGGGTTGCCCTGCCCTCACACCCCAGGTCATGTCACTGAAGGGGTGACTGCCCCACACCCGGGTCATGGCACTGAGGAGCCCACCCTCACACCCCGGGTCATGGCACTGAACGGGTGCCCGGGTCCTCACACCCGGGTCATGGTGATGCAGGGGTGCCCGCCCTCACACCCCTGTTCAGGCACTTGAGGTGCCTGCCCTACACCCTGGGTCATGAGGGCAGGTTGATGCGGTTCCCCGGCCTCACACCACGGGTCATTATTGAGCTGAAGGTGCCCATTGTTCCTAGATTCATGGCAGTGAAAGGGTTCGCCCTCACACCCGGTTCATGTTTGTTTGGGGTGCCCGGCTCACACCCCTGTTTCATGGCACTTAAGGGGTGCCCGGCCCCACCCCTATTCATGGTGCACCGAAGGTGCCCGGCCCTCACACCCCGGTTCACAGCACTGTGTGCCCGGCCTTCACACCCCTGATTCCGCACTGAAATCGAGCCCGCCCTGACACCCCTGGGTCATGGTGTTAGAAGGTGCCCACCCTCACACCCTGATCTGGCACCAAGGGGTGCCTGACCAGCACTCTGGGGTCATGGGAAGGGTGCCCGGCCGCACTGGTTCGTGGCACTGCAGGATGCCTGGCTCACACCCCTGCTTCATCGCCACGGAAGGGTGCCCGGCCCTCACACCCAGTTTCATGACACTGAAGGTGCCTGGCCCTCACACCCTGGTAATGGTGACCAGAGTGGTGTACGGCTCACACCCTGGGTCATGACCTAAAGGTGCCTGGCCTCACACCACGGGTCATGGGGTTGAATCGGTTCCCGCCCCCACACACCCCTCTGGTCATGGTGTGCTGTAGGGGTGCCCGGCCTCACACCCCGGTTAATGGCACTGAAGGTGAGCCCAGCCCTCACACCCCTGGTTATAGGCCCTTCCCACGGGATGCCTGGCCCTCACACCCCTGGGTCATGGCACTGAAATGGTACCCGCCCACACACCTGGGTCATGCACTGAAGGTGCCCGGCCCTTATACCCCGTCATGGGAGGGTGCCTGGCCTCACACCGCGACATCTGGCACTGAATCGGAGCCCGGTCTCACACCTCGGGTCATGGTGCTGAAGGGTGCCTGTCCCTACACCCCGGGTTATGGCACTGAAGGAGTCATCACCGGCCCTCACACCTCGGGTTCATGGCACTGAAAGGGTGCCCAGCCCACACACCTGGGTCCCACATTAAAGGGGTGCCTGGCCCTCACACCTGGTCAGTAAAATACCAGGCGTGCCCGGCCCTCACATCCCGGTCATAGCACTGAAGGGTGCCCGGCCCTCATACCCCGGGTCATGGTACAGGTGCCTGCCCGCACCCCTTCTGATTCATGGAACTGAAATCGAGCCGGCCCTCACACCCCGGCCAAGGAAAAGGAAGGGGTGCTCCGGCCTCACACCCGGTTCATGCTTGGCCTGAAGGGGTGCCTGGCCTCACCCAGGTCATGGGGTTGAGTGGTTCTGGCGCCAAAACCAAGTGCTGTGAGCCATGAGCCTGGCCACCACTCCTCGATTCATGGCACTGATTGGGGTGCCCGGCCCACACCCCGGTCATGGTACTGAAAGGTGCCTGGCCCCTCATACCCCTGCGTCATGTGAAGGATGCCCGGCCTCACACCCCTGGTTCATAGTTTCCAGGTGCCTGGCCCTCACACCCCTGCTTCATGGCACTGAAGGAGTCCCCTGGCCCTCACACCTCTGCCTGGCAGAATTGAAGGCACCGGCCCCTGACGCCCCTTTCATGTCACTGAAGGGGGTGCCCGGCCCTCACACCCCTGGCCTGGCGTGGACTAGCGGTGCCTGGCTGTCACACCCCTGGCCATGGTGACTGAGGGGTTCTGCCCACACACCCCTGGCCATGGATCCCAAAGGTGCCCGGCCCTCACACCACGGATTATAGGCTGAAGGCGGTTCCCGGCCCCTCACACTCCCGAGTCACAGGCACCATGGGGTGAGTCAGCCTCACACCTGGGGTCATGGTGCTGGAGGGTGCCTGTCCCAGCATCGCGATTCATGGCACTGAAATCGAGCCTGCCCTCACACCCGGGTCATGGTGCTGAAGGGGTGCCTGCCTCACACCCCTGGTTATGGCACTGAAGGAGTCAACGGCCCTCACACCCCGGTCATGGAACTGGAAAGGGTGCCCAGCCCACACACCTTCCGGGTCATGTCATTGAAGGAGTGGCCCCTCACACCCCGGGTCATGTCACTGAAAGGGTGCCTGGCCCTCACATCCCGTCATAGCACTGAAGGTGCCCGGCCTCATACCCCGGGTCATGGTGCTGGAGGCCGGCCTCACACCCCTATTCATGGAACTGAAATCGGAGCCCGGCCCACACCCCGGGTCATAGTTGCTGAAGGTGCCTGGCCTCACACCGGTCTGGTGTCATTGAAGGGGTACCGGCCTCACACCCCAGGTCATGGGGTTGGCGGCCCTGGCGCCACACCACGGCATGGAACTGAAGGGGTGCCCGGCCACCACCTCGATTCATGGCACTGATTGGGTGCCCGGCCTGCACACCCCGGGTCATGCTACTGAAAGGTGCCCGGCCCTCATACCCCGTGTCATGTGAAGGGATGCCCGCCTCACAACCCGGTTCATAGCTCTGTAGGTGCCTGGCCCTCACACCCCGTTTCATGGCACTGAAGGAGTGCCTGCCCTCTCACCCCGGCTCATGGCACTGAAGGTGCCCGGCCCTGATGCCCCTTTCATGTCACTGATGGGGTGCCCGGCCCTCACACCCCGGTCATGGCACTGGCTGTGCCCGGCCGACACACCCCTGGCCATGGCACTAGGGGCCTGCCCACACCCCGGGTCATGTCATTGAAGGGGGCCCGGCCCTCATACCACGATTCTGCACTGAAACGAGCCCGGACCTCACACCCGGGTCATGGTGCTGAAGGGGTTGCCCGGCCTCACACCCCGGGTCATGTGAAGGTGCCCGGCCTCACACCCAGGTTCATGACACTGAAAGGGTACCCGGCCTCACACCCCGGGTCATGTGAAGGGTGCCCGGCCTCACACCCTGGTTCATAGCACTGTATGGGTGCACTCACACCCCGTGTCATGTCACTAAGGGGTGCCCGGCTCTCACCCCGGGTCATGGCACTGAAGGGGAGCCCGGCCTCACATCCCGGGTCATGGCAATGAAGGGGTGCCTGGCCCTCACACCCCGGGTCTTGGTGCTGAAGGGATGCCTGGCCCTCACACCCAGGTTCATGACACTGAAAGGGTACCGGCCACTCACCCCCGGTCATGTGAAGGGGTGGCCCTCACACCTAGTTCAAAGCACTGTATAGGTGCCTGCACTCACACCCTGCTTCATGGCACTTAAGGGTGCCTGGCCCTCACACCCAGGTTCATGACACTGAAAGGGTGCCCGGCCTTCACACCCCGGGTCATGTCAGTGAAGGGGTGTGGCCCCACACACCCGGTTCATGTCACTGAAAAGGTGCCTGGCCCTCACACCCCGGGTCATGTCACTGAAGGGGTGCCTGCCCTCCCACCCGGGTCCTTGCACAGACGGGTGCCTGCTCACATCCCAGGTCGCGTGCTGAAGGGGTGCCCGGCTCACACCCCTGGGCGTCACTAAGGGGTGCCCGGCTCACACCCCGGGTCATGTCACTGAAGGGGTGCCCGGCCCTCACACTCCGGGTCTTGGCACTGAAGATGTGCCTGGCCCTCACACCCAGGGGTCAGGGTGCTGAGGGGTGCCCGGCCCTGACACCCGGGTCATGTGAAGGGGTGCCCGCCCTCACACCCAGGTTCATGAACTGAAAGGGTGCCTCCCTCACACCAGGGTCATGTGAAGGTGCCCGGCCTCACACCCTGGTTCAAAGCACTGTATGGGTGCCCGGCACTCACCCCGTTTCATGGCACTTAAGGGTGTCCCACCACACCTAGGTTCATGACACTGAAAGGGTGCCCGCCCTCACCCGGGTCATGTCACTAAGGGGGTGCCAGGCCCTCACACCCAGGTCATGGCAGTGAAGGGGCCGGCCCTACACCCGTTCTTGGCACAGGGGTGTCCGGCCCTGACGCCCGGGTCATGTCACTGAAGGGGTTCCCCGGCCTTCAGCACCATGACAGGATGTCAAACCGGGCTCGATTCAGTGCTATGAATCGTGTGTAAAGGCTGGCACCTCAGTGCTGCGAACCGGGGTGTGAGGGCCGGGCACCCCTTCAGTGCTATGAATAGGGGTGTGAGGGCCGGGCACCCCTTTAGGTGCATGACCCGGGGTGTTAGGACCATGCACCCCTTTAGGTCCAATACCCGGTGTGTGAGGGCCGTGAACCCCTTCAGTGACATAAACCGGGGTGTGAGGGCCGGGCAACCCTTAAGTGCCATGAAACGGGGTGTGAGGCCCGGGCATCCCGACAGAGCTATGAACCGGGGTGTGAGGGCCGGGCACCTATTCAGTGCCATGACCCGGGGTGTGAGGGCCGTGAACCCCTTCAGTGACATGATCCGGGGTGTGAGGGCCAGGCACCCCTTAATTGCCGTGAAACGGGGTGTGAGGCCCGGGCACCCCGACAGAGCTATGAACCGGGGTGTGAGGGCCGGGCACCTATTCAGTGCCATGACCCGGGGTTGTGAGGGCCGGGCACCCTTTCAGTGCCATGAACCGGGGTGTGACGGCCGGGCACCCCTTCAGTGCCATGAACCGGGGTGTGAGGGCCAAGCACCCCTTCACATGACCCGGGGTGTAAGGGCCGGGCACCCAATTACCACCATGACCCGGGGTGTGAGGGCGGGGAACCCCTTCAGTGACATGACCTGGGGTGTGAGGGCCGGGCACCCCTTCAGTGACATGACTCGGGGTGTGAGGGCCGGGCTACCCTCCAGCACCATGACCCCGGGTGTGAGGGCCGGGAACCGCTTCAACCCCATGACCCGTGGGGTGAGGGCCGGCCAACCCTTTAGGTCCATGACCCGGGGTGTGAGGGCCGGGCACCCCTTCAGTGTCATAAACCGGAGTGAGGGCCGGGCACTTTCAGTGCCATGAGACCCGGGGTGTGAGGGCCGTGCACCCCTTCAGTGCCATGACCCGGGTTGTGAGGGCCGGGCACCCCTTCAGTGTCATGAACCGGGGTGTGAGGGCCGGGCACCCTTTCAGTGCGATGAAATGGGGTGTGAGGGCCGGGGACCCCTATAGTGCTGCGAACCAGGGTGTGAGGGCCGGGCACCCCTTCACATGACCCGGGGTGTGAGGGTCGGGAACCCCTTCAGAGAAATGAATCGGGGTGTGAGGGCCGGGCACCCCATCAGCACCATGACCCGGAGCGTTAGGGCAGGGCTCGAATTCAGTGCCAAGAATCGGGGTGTGAGGGCCGGGCATCCCTTTAGTGACATGACCCGGGGTGTGAGGGCCTGTCACTCCTTCAGTGCCATGACCCGGGGTGTGAGGGCCAGGCACCCCTTCAGTGCCATGGCCCGGGGTGTGAGGGCCGGGCTCCCCTTCAGTGACATGACTTGGGGTGTGAGGGCCGGGCACCCTTTCAGTGACATGATCCGGGGTGTGAGGGCCGGGCACCCCTCCAGCACCATGACCCGGGGTGTGAGGGCCGGGAACCTCTTCAACCCCATGACCCGTGGTGTGAGGGCCGGGCACCCCTTGAGGTCCATGACCCGGGGTGTGAGGGCCGTGCACCCCTTCAGTGCCATGACCCGGGGTGTGAGGGCCGGGCACCTCTTCAGTGTCATGAACCGGGGTGTGAGGGCCGGGAGGGCCAGGCACCCTTTCAGTGCGATGAAACGGGGTGTGAGGGGCTGGGCTCCTCTACGTCAGGCACCCCTTCATTACCATGAATCAGGTGTGAGGGTCGGGGCACCCCTTCACATAACACGGAGTGTGAGGGCCTGTCACTCCTTCAGTGCCATGACCGGGGGTGTGAGGTGATCACCTTCATTGCCATGACCCGGGGTGTGAGGGCGGGCTCCCTTCAGGCTTGGGGGTGTGAGGGCCAGGCACCCTTTCAGTGGCTTATGACCCGGGGAGTGTAAGGGCGGGCACCCCTCCAGCACCACTTGACCCGGGGTGAGGCCATGCACCCCTTCCAGTGCCATGACCAGGTGTGTGAGGCCAGGCACCTCTTGAGTGTCATGAACCGAGGTGCGGGGCCGGGGCACCTTTCAATCTTGATGAAACAGGGGTGTGAGGCCGGGCTCCTCTACAGTGCTGAACCGGGGGTGTGAGGTGGGCACCCCTTCATGACTCTCAGGGGTGTGAGGTCAGGGCACCTTCACACCAGCTTGCAGGGGTGTGAGGGCCGGGCACCTTTTCAGTGCCATGACCCGGGGTATGGGGCGGGCTCAGTTCATTGCCATGAATCCCAGGGTGGACGGGCACCCCTCCACACTGACCCCGGGGTATGAGGTGGGCACCCCATCCTTCCGCGGCCCGGGGTGAGGCCGTCACCTTCAGTACCGCGGCCCGGGGTGCTGAGGGCCAAGCACCCCTTCATGCCATGATAGAGTGTGACAGCTGGGCACGCCCAGTGACGCCCGGCACAGGGTGGGGGCAGGCACCCTTTCATTTACATGACCCGGGGTGAGGGCCAGGCACGCCAGCACCATGACCCAGTGTGAGGG
>NW_024742446.1:0-68947 GCF_018991925.1 Homarus americanus
TGGCCTTTTGTTATAATTGTTCGAGAACTTTGTTATACTCGGTCAGGGACTGTTATACTCGATCAGGAGTTTTTCTCGACCAGGGACTTTGTTATACTCGATCAGGGGCCTTTGTTATACTCGATCAGGGACTTTATTTATACTCGACCAGGGACTGTTATACTCGATCAGGGAGCCTTTATTTATATGATCAGGGTGCTTTATTTATACTCGATCAGGGGACTGGTATTCTCGAATGGGGGAACTTTGTTATACTCGATGAAATTTATTTATACTCGATCAGGGGCCTTTGTTATAATAGTCGATCAGGGGGCTTTGTTATACTCGATCAGGAACTTTGTTACACTCGTTCAGTGTCCTTTATTTATGGTGTTCAGGAACTTGTTATGCTCGATCAGGGGACTTTGTTATACTCGATCAGTGGAGTTATTTTCTCGACCAGGGGACTTTGTTGCTCTCGATCAGGGCCTTTGTTATACTCGATTAGGGGACTTTGTTATACTCTTTCAGGGGTTTTGTTGCTATACTTGATCAGGGACTTTTTTATACTCGACCAGGAGACTTTGTTATACTCGATCAGGGACTTTTGTTATACTCGATCATCGGGCTTTGTTTTACTCGATCAGGAAACTTTGTTATACTCGATCAGGGCCTTTGTTATACTCGATCAGGGGCTTTGTTTTACTCAATCATTAAACTTTGTTATACTCGATCAGCCTTTGTTATAATCGTTCAGGGACTTTGTTATACCTCGATCAGGGATGGTTATACTCGATTAGGGACTTGTTATACTCGATCAGGGCCTTGTTATAATCGTTCAAGGACTTTGTTATACTCGATCAGGGATTTTGTTATACTCGATCAGGGACTTTGTTATACTCGATCAGGGACTTTGTTATATTCGATGAGGGACTTTGTTATTCTCGATCATGGGACTTTGTTATACCTCGATGAGGGGCCTTTGTTATACGTGATGAGGGACTTTGTTCTACTCAATCAGGGGATTTTGTTATACTCGATCAGGGGACTTCGTTATATTCGATGAGGGACACTGTTATACTCGATCATGGACTTTGTTATTATGGATGAGGGCCTTTGTTATACCTGATCAGGGGCCTTTGTTATACCCGATAAGGACTTTGTTATACTCGATCAGGGAATTTGTTATACTTATGAGGGGCTTTGTTATACTCGATTAGGAACTTTTGTTATACTCGGTGAGGGACTTTGTTATACTCGATCCGGGACTTTGTGTTACTCGATCAAGGGTTTTGTTATACCCGATGAGGGACTTTGTTCTATTCGTTCAGGGACTTTGTTATACTTCATCAGGGACTTTCTTATGCTCAATGAGGGGCTTTGTTATACCCGATCAGGGGCTTTGTTATACTTGATCAGGGGCCTTTGTTATAATCGTTCAGGGGACTTTGTTATACTCGATCAGGGACTTTGTTATACTCGATCAGGGGACTTTGTTATACTCGACCAGGGGAGTTTGTTATACTCGACCAGGGACTTTGTTATACTCGATGAGGGGCCTTTGTTAATCTCGATGAGGGCCTTTGGTTATACTAGACCATGGGACTTTGTTATACTCGATTAGGGCCTCTGTTAAACTCGATCAGGGCCTTTTGTTATACTCGTTCAGGGACTTTGTTATACTCGATCAGATGACTTTTGTTATACTCGATCAGGGGCTTTGTTATACTCGATCAGGGGCTTTGTTATACACGATCAGGGAACTTTGTTATACTCGGTCAGCCTTTGTTATACTCGATCAGGGGCTTTGTTATACACGATCAGGAATTTGTTATACTCGGTCAGGTGCCTTTGTTATAATCGTTTTGCGACTTTGTTATACTCGATCAGGACTTTTTATACTCGATCAGCGGACTTTGTTATACTCGACCAGGGAGTGTGTTATACTCGACCAGGGACTTTGTTATACTCGATCAGGGACTTTGTATACTTGATCAGGGGACTTTGTTACACTCAATCAGAGGACTTTGTTATACTCGATCAGGGACTTTGTTATACTCGATCAGGGACTTTGTTATACTCGATCAGGGCTTTTTACTCGATCAGGAAACTTTGTTATACTCGATCAGGGCCTTTGTTATTATCTTCAGGGACTTTGTTATACTCGATCAGGGCACATTGTTATACTCGATCAGGGGACTTTGTTATACTCGATTAGGGAACTTTGTTATATTCGATGAGGGGACTTTGTTATTCTCGATCATGGGACATTGTTATACTCGATGAGGGACTTTGTTCTACTCGATCAGGGTAATTTGTTATACTCGATGAGGGACTTCGTTATATTCCATGAGGACTTTGTTATACTCGACTGGGACTTTGTTATACTCTGATCAGGGCCTCTTGTTATACCTCGATCAGGGCCTTTGTTATACCCGATCAGGTGACTTTGTTATACCTCGATCAGGGGACTTTGTTATGCTCTATGAGGGGCTTTGTTATACTCGATCAGGGAACTTTGTTATATTCGGTGAGGGGACTTTGTTATACTCGATCGAGGATTTGTTTTACTCGATCAGTGGGTTTTGTTATACCCGATGAGGGTACTTTGTTATACTCGATCAGGGCCTTTGTTATACTCGATGAGGCCTTTGCTATACTTCGATCAGGGACTTTTATATCCGACCAGGGACTTTGTTATACTCGATCTGGTACCTTTGTTATACTTTTATCAGGGGGCTTTGTTGTACTCGATCAGAGGACTTTGTTATTCTCGATAAGGGGGACTTTGTTATACACGACCAGGGGGCTTTGTTATACTCGATCAGGGAACTTTGTTATACTCGGTGAGGGAACTTTGTTATACTCGATCGGGGACTTTGTTTTACTCGATCAGTGGGTTTTGTTATACCCGATGAGGGGACTTTATTATACTCGATCAGGGGCCTTTGTTATACTCGATGAGGGCCTTTGCTATACTCGATCAGGGACTTTTTATACTCGACCAGGGGACTTTATTATACTCGATCTGGGACCTTTGTTATACTCGATCAGGGGGCTTTGTTATACTCGACCAGGCGACATTGTTATACTCGATCAGGGGCCTTTGTCATACTTGATCAGGGGGCTTTGTTATACTCGATCAGGGGACTTTGTTATTCTCGAAAAGGGGGACTTTGTTATACTCGATCAAGGGGCTTTATACTTGTTCAGGGGACTTTGTTATACTCGATCAGGGGACTTTGTTATACTCGAACAGGTGCCTTTGTTAAACTCGATCAAAGGCCTTGTTCGATGAGGGGCCTTTGTTAAACTCGATGAGGGACTTTGTTCTACTCGTTCAGGGACATTGTTATACTTCATGAGGGACTTTCTTATACTCAATGAGGGCTTTGTTATACCCGATGAGGGCCTTTGTTATAATCGTTCAGGACTTTGTTATACTCGATCAGGGACTTTGACCTGATCAGGGGACTATGTTATACTCGATCAGGGAACTTTGTTATACTCGTTCAAGGACTTTGTTATACTTGATCAGAGAACTTTGTTATATACTCGATGAGGGCTTTGTTATACTAGATGAGGGCTTTGTTATATGATCAGGGGCCTTAGTTATACTCGTTCAGGGACTGTGTTATACTTGATCAGGGGATTTGTTATACTCAATCGGGACTTTGTTATACTCGATCAGGGACTTTGTTATACTCGATCAGGGGACTTTGTTATACTCGATCAGGGCTTTGTTTTACTCGATCAGGAAACTTTGTTATACTCGATCAGGAGCCTTTGTTATACTTCGATCAGGGACTTTGTTATATTCGATGAGGGACTTTGTTATTCTCGATCATGGGACTTTGTTATACTCGATGAGGGACTTTGTTCTACTCGATCAGGTAATTTGTTATACTCTATGGGGACTTCGTTATATTCCATGAGGGACTTTGTTATACTCGATCATGGGACTGTTATACTCGATGAGGGCCTTTGTTATACTCGATCAGGGCCTTTGTTATACCCGATCAGGTGTTTGTTATACTCGATCAGAGACTTTGTTATACTCTATGAGGGGCTTTGTTATACTCGATCAGGAACTTTGTTATATTCGGTGAGGGACTTTGTTATACTCGATCGGGGACTTTGTTTTACTCGATTAGTGGGTTTTGTTATACTCGATGAGGACTTTGTTATACTCGATTAGGGCCTTTGTTATACTCGATGAGGGCCTTTGCTGCTGCTCTCGATCAGGGGACTTTTTATACTCGACCAGGAACTTCCATTGCCACTCGATCAGGGACTTTGTTATACTCGATCGCCGGGCTTTTTTGCTCGATCAGAAACTTTATACTCGAGTCAGGGGCCTTTGTTATACTCGATCAGGGCTTTGTTTTGCTCAATCATTAAGCTTTTGTTGTACTCTGATCCAGAGACCGCTGTTGCATAATCGTTCAGGGACTTTGTTATATCAAATCAGGGATTTTGTTATACTCGATTAGGGACTTTGTTATACTCGATCAGGGCGCTGTTATAATCGTTCAAGGGACTTTGTTATACTCGATCAGGGATTTTGTATACTCGATCAGGGGACTGTTGCTCACTCGTCAGGGGTTTTGACCGCACCATTGATGAAGGACTTTGTTATTCTCGATCATGGGACTTTTGTTATACTCGATGAGGACGCTGTTATCGTGATGAGGGACTGTTCTACTCAATCAGGGGATTTGTTATACTCGATCAGGGGACTTCGTTATATTCATTAGGGGACACTGTATACTCGATCATGGGACTGTTATTATGGATGGGGCGCTGTTATATACTCACGATCAGGGGCCTTTGTTGCTGATAAGGGGACTTTGTTATACTCGATCAGGGAATTTGTTATATACTTTATGAGGGGCTTTGTTATACTCGATTAGGGAACTTTTGTATACTCTGATGAGGGACTTTGTTATACTCGATCCGGGACTTTGTGTTACTACTCGATCAAGGGTTTGTTATACCC
Organism: Homarus americanus; assembly: GCF_018991925.1. Lineage (NCBI taxonomy): Eukaryota > Metazoa > Arthropoda > Malacostraca > Decapoda > Nephropidae > Homarus > Homarus americanus. Next base: position 4,979 of record NW_024742446.1, read on the forward strand.
GATGGGGACTTTGTTTCTATTCGTTCGGGGGACTTTGTTATACTTCATCGAGGACTTTCTTGTACTCCAATGAGGGCTTTTGTTATACCCGATCAGAGCTGTTATATGATCAGGGGCGCTATTGTTATAATAATCATTCAGGGGACTTTGTTATATACTCGATCAGGGGACTTTGTTATACTCGATCAGGACTTTGTTATACTCGACCAGGGGAGTTTGTTATACTCGACCAGGGGACTTCGTATATACTCGATGAGGGGCCTTTATTGTTAATCTCGATGAGGGCCTTTGTTATACTAGACCATGGGACTTTAATTTATACTCGTTGAGGCCTCTGTTAAGCTCGATCAAGGGGCCTTTATTGCTATACTCGTTCAGGACTTTGTTATACTCGATCAGATGACTTTGTTATATACTCGATCAGGGAACTTTGTTATACTCGATCAGGGGCTTTGTTATACGATCAGGAACTTTTGTTATAAGTCAAGGGCTTTGTTGCCTTACTCGATCAGGGGCTTTGTTATACACGATCAGAAATTTGTTATACTCAGTCAGGTGCCTTTGTTATAATCGTTTTTGCGACTTTGTTATACTCGATCAGGGGACTTTTTATACTCGATCAGCGGACTTTGTTATACCGACCAGGGGTGTGTTATACCGACCAGGGACTTTGTTATACTCGATCAGGGACTTTGTTATACTTGATCAGGGGACTGTTACACTCAATCAGAGGACTTTGTTATACTCGATCAGGGGACTTTGTTATACTTTCGATCAGGGACTTTGTTATACTCGATCAAGGGCTTTCTTTTACTCGATCAGGAAACTTTGTTATACTCGATCAGGGGCCTTTATTATTATCACTTTCAGGGACTTTGTTATACTCGATCAGGGCATTATTTATACTCGATCAGGGGACTTTGTTACTTACTCGATTAAAGGGAACTTTGTTGTTATATTCGATGGGGGACTTTGTTATTCGATCATGGGACGTTGTTATACTTTCGATGAGGGACTTTGTTCTACTCGATCAGGGTAATTTATTTATACTCGATGAGGGGACTTCGTTATATTCCATGAGGGACTTTATTATATACTCGATCATGGAGGACTTTGTTATATACTCGATCAGGGGCCTTTGTTATATACTCGATCAGGGGCCTTTGTTATACCCGATCAGGTGACTTTGTTATATATACTCGATCAGGGACTTTGTTATGCTCTATGAGAACTGTTATACTCGATCAGGGAACTTTGTTATATTCGGTGAGGACTTTGTTATACTCTCGATCGAGGACTTTGTTTTACTCGATCAGTAGGTTTTTGTTATACCCGATGAAAGTGCTGTTATACTCGATCAGGGCGCTGTTATGCTCGATGAGGGCCTTTGCTATATACTTCGATCAGGGGACTTTTTTATACTCGACCAGGGGACTTTGGTATACTCGATCTGGTACGCTTTGTTATGCTTTATCAGGGGAGCTTTGTTGTACTCGATCAGAGGACTTTGTTATTCTCGATAAAGGGGACTTTGTTATACGACAGGGGCTTTGTTGCTCCTCGATCGAGGAACTTTGTTATACTCAGTGAGGAACTTTTCTGTTATACTCGATCGAGACTTTGTTTTACTCGATCAGTGGGTTTTGTTATACCCGATAGAGACTTTATTATACTTTCGATCCAGGGGCCTTTGTTATACTTTCGATGAGGGGCCTTTGCTATACTCGATCAGGGGACTTTATACTCGACCAGGGGACTTTATTATACTCGATCTGGGACCTTTGTTATACTCGATCAGGGGCTTTGTTATACTCGACCAGGCGACATTGTTATACTCCGATCAGGGGCCTTTGTCATACTTGATCAAGAACTGTTATACTCGATCAAGGACTTTGTTATTCTCGAAAGGGACTTTGTTATACTCGATCAAGGGGCTTTGTTATACTTGTTCAGGGACTTTGTTATACTCGATCGGGGACTTTGTTATACTCGAACAGGTGCCTTTGTTAAGAAACTCGATCAAAGGCCTTTGTTCGATGAGGGAACCTTTGTTAAACTCGATGAGGGACTTTGTTCTACTCGTTCGGGGAGACATTGTTATACTTCATGGTACTACTTTATACTCAATGAGGTGGCTTTGTTATACCCGATCAGGGGACTTTGTTACACTCGATGAGGGATTTTGTTATACTCGTACAGGGGACTTTGTTATACTTGATTAGGGAACTTTGTTATACTCGATGAGGGGGCTTTGTTATACTCGATGAGGGGCCTTTGTTAAACTCGATGAGGGGCCTTTGTTATACTCGACCAGGGGACTTTGTTATACTCGATCAGGGGCCTTTGTTAAATTCGATCAGGGGCCTATGTTATACTCGATCAGGGGAATTTGTTATACTCGATCAGGGAACTTTGTTATACTCGATCAGGGGCCTTTGCTATAATCCTTCAGGGGACTTTGTTATACTCGATTAGGGCCTTTGTTATACTCGATCAGGGGAATTTTTATACTCGACCAGGGAGTTTTTGTTCGACCAGGAATTTTTATACTCGATCAGGGGCCTTGTTATACCCGATCAGGGACTTTGTTATCTCTCTCAGGACTTGTTATACTCGATCAGGATCTTTGTTATACTCGATTAGGGAACTTTGTTATACTCATCAGGGGACTTTGTTATACTCGATCAGGAACTTGTTATACTCGATCAGGGACTTTGTATACTCGATCAGGGACTTTGTTATACTCGATCAGGACTTTGTTATACTCGATCAGGGGCTTTGTTATACACGATCAGGAACTTTGTTATACTCGGTCAGGGCCTTTGTAATACTCGATCAGGGGCTTTGTTCTAAACGATCAGGAACTTTGTTATACTCTGTCAGGGCCTTTGTTATAATCGTTCAAGGACTTTGTTATACTCGATCAGGGACTTTGTTATACTCGATCAGCGGACTTTGTTATACTCGACAAGGGAGTTTGTTATACTCACGAGGGACTTTGTTATACTCGATCAGGGACTTTGTTATACTTGATCAGGGACTTTGTTATACTCAATCAGGGACTTTGTTATACTCGATCAGGGACTTTGTTATACTCGATCAGGGACTTTGTTATACTCGATCAGGGCTTTTTACTCGATTAGGAAACTTTGTTATACTCGATCAGGGCCTTTGTTATAATCGTTCAGGGACTTTGTTATACTCGATCAGGGCACATTGTTATACTCGATCAGGGACTTTGTTATACTCGATCAGGGGACTTTGTTAAATTCGATGAGGGACTTTGTTATTCTCGATCATGGGACTTTGTTATACTCGATGAGGGGCCTTTGTTATACTCGATGAGGGACTTTGTTCTACTCGATCAGGGAATGGTTTATACTCGATCAGGGGACTTCTGCTATATTCCATGAGGGACTTTGTTATACTCGATGAGGGCCTTTGTTATACTCGATCAGGGGCTCTTGTTATACCCGATCAGGGACTTTGTTATACTCGATCAGGGACTTTGTTATACTCTATGAGGGGCTTTGTTATACTCGATCAGGAACTTTGTTATACTCGGTGAGGGACTTTGTTATACTCGATCGGGGAATTTTGTTTTACTCGATCAGTGGGTTTTGTTATAACCGATGAGGGACTTTGTTATACTCGATCAGGGCCTTGTTATACTCGATGAGGGCCTTTGCTATACTCGATCAGGGACTTTTTATACTCGACCAGGGACTTTGTTATACTCGATATGGGACCTTTGTTATACTTGCTCAGGGGCTTTTGTTATACTCGTTCAGGGAAATTTGTTATCTTCGATCAGGGATCTTTGTTATACTCGTTCCGGGGGCTTTGTTATACTCGATCAGGGGACTTTGTTATACGCGATCAGGAGACTTTCTTATTCTCAATCAGAGGACTTTGTTATACTCGATGAGTGGACTTTGTTATACTCGATCAGGGGAATTTGCTCTACTCGATCAGGGGACTTTGTTATACTCGATTAGCGGACTTTGTTATACTCTATCAGGGGACTTTGTTATACTCGATCAGGGATCTTTGTTATACTCTTTCAGGGGGCTTTGTTATTCTCGATTAGGGGAATTTGTTATACTCGATCAGTGGACTTTGTTACTACTCGATCAAGTGGCTTTGTTATACTTGATCAGGGGGCTTTGTTACTACTCGATCAAGTGGCTTTGTTATACTTGATTAGGGGACTTTGTTATACTAGATTTGTGGACTTTGTTATACTCGATCAGGGGACTTTAATATACTCGATGAGGGGGCTTTGTTATACTCGATCAGGCGACTTTGTTATACTCGATCAGGGGACTTTGTTATACTCGATCAGGGATCTTTGTTCTACTCTATCAGGGGACTTTGTTATACTCGATCAGGGATCTTTGTTATACTCGTTCAGGGGGCTTTTTATACTCGTTCAGGTGACTTTGTTATACTCGATCAGGGGACTTTGTTATACTCGATGAGGGGAACTTTGTTATACTCGATGAGGACTTTGTTATACTCGATCAGGGGGACTTTAATATACTAGATGGGGGCTTTTGTTATACTCGATGAGGGACTTTATTACTTTTCTGATCAGGGACTTTGTCTATACTCGATGAGGGGCTTTGTTATATACTCGATGAGGGGCCTTTATTTATACTCGATGAGGGGACTTTTGTTATACTCGATCAGAATTTATTATCTCGATCAGGGGACTTTGTTTTACTCAGTCAGGGACTTTGTTATACTCGATCAGGGGACTTTGTTAAGATCAGGGCAGATAGTGGACTTTGTTATACTCGATGAGGGACTTTAAAATACTCGATCAGGGGACATTGCTTTACTCGATGAGGGGACTTTGTTATACTCGATCAGGGGAATTTGTTATACTCGATCAGGGGCCTTTTTTATACTCGATAAGGGGCCTTTCTTATACTCGATGAGGGGACTTTGTTATACTCGATCAGGGGAATTTGTTATACTCGATCAAGGAACTTTGTTATACTCTATGAGGGGGCTTTGTTATACTCTATCAGGGGACTTTGTTATACTCGTTCAGGGGAATTTGTTATCTTCGATCAGGGATCTTTGTTATACTCGTTCCGGGGGCTTTGTTATACTCGATCAGGGGACTTTGTTATACGCGATCAGGAGACTTTCTTATTCTCAATCAGAGGACTTTGTTATACTCAATCGGGGCCTTTGTTATACTCGATGAGGGGGCTTTGTTATACTCTATCAGGGGACTTTGTTATACTCGTTCAGGGGAATTTGTTATCTTCGATCAGGGATCTTTGTTATACTCGTTCCGGGGGCTTTGTTATACTCGATCAGGGGGCTTTGTTATACTCGATGAGGGGACTTTGTTATACTCGATGAGGGGACTTTAATATACTCGATGAGGGGGCTTTGTTATACTCGATGAGGGGACTTTGTTATACGCGATCAGGGGACTTTGTCTATACTCGATGAGGGGGCTTTGTTATACTCGATCAGGGGAATTTGTTATACTCGATCAGGGGACTTTGTTTTACTCGATCAGGGGACTTTGTTATACTCGATCAGGGGACTTTGTTATAGTTGATCAGGGCAGATTAGTGGACTTTGTTATACTCGATGAGGGACTTTAAAATACTCGATCAGGGGACATTGCTATACTCGATGAGAGGACTTTGTTATACTCGGTGAGGGGAATTTGTTATACTCGATCAGGGGCCTTTGTTATACTCGATAAGGGGCCTTTGTTATACTCGATCAGGGGACTTTGTTATACGCGATCAGGAGACTTTCTTATTCTCAATCAGAGGACTTTGTTATACTCGATGAGTGGACTTTGTTATACTCGATCAGGGGAATTTGTTATACTCGATCAGGGGCCTTTGTTATACTAGATAAGGGGCCTTTGTTATACTCGATCAGAGGACTTTGTTATACGCGATCAGGAGACTTTCTTATTCTCAATCAGAGGACTTTGTTATACTCGAAGAGTGGACTTTGTTATACTCGATCAGGGAATTTAATATACTCGATCAGGGGAATTTGCTATACCCGATCAGGGGACTTTGTTATACTCGATCAGCGGACTTTGTTATACTCTATCAGGGGACTTTGATATACTCGATCAGGGATCTTTGTTATACTCTTTCAGGGGGCTTTGTTATTCTCGATTAGGGGAATTTGTTAAACTCGATCAGGGGACTTTGTTATACTCGATGAGGGGACTTTGTTATACTCGATCAGGGGACTTTCTTATACTCGATCAGGGCCCTTTGTTATACTCGATCAGGGGGCTTTGTTATACTCGATCAGGGGGCTTTGTCATACTTGATCAGGGGACTTTGTTATACTAGATTAGTGGACTTTGTTATACTCGATCAGGGGACTTTATTATACTCGATCAGGGGGGTTTGTTATACTCGATCAGGGGACTTTGTTATACCCGATCAGGCGACTTTGTTATAGATCCAGGGACTTTGTCATACTCGATCAGGATCTTTGTTATACTCTATCAGGGGTTTTGTTATACTCGATCAGGGATCTTTGTTATACTCGTTCAGGGGCTTTTGTTATACTCGTTCCAGGTGACGTTGTTATACTCGATCAGGGGACTTTGTTATACCCGATCAGGGGGCTTTTTTATACTTGATCAGGGCCTTTGTTATACTCGATCAGGGGACTTTGTTATACTCGATCAGGGGACTTTGTTATTCTCGTTGAGGGGACTTTGTTATACTTGATCAGGGAACTTTCTTATACTCGATGAGTGGGCTTTGTTATACTCGATCAGGGGACTTTGTTATACTCGAACAGGGGACTTTGTTATAATTGATCTGGGGCCTTTGTTATACTTGATCAGGGGGCTTTTTATGCTCGAACAGGGGACTTTGTTATTCTCGATAAGGGGGACTTTGTTATTCTCGATCATGGGACTTTGTTATACTCGTTGAGGTGCCTTTGTTATACTCGATGAGGGGACTTTCTTCTACCATGAAGGGCCTTTGTTATACTCGATCAGGGCCTTTGTTATAATTCCATCAGACTTTGTTATACTCGATCAGGGACTTTGTTATAATTTGGTGAGGGGCTTTATATACTCCGGATCAGGAACTTTGTTATACTCGGTGAGGGACTTTGTTATACTCGATCGACTTTGTTTACCTTTAACAGGGGTTTTGTTATACCCGACAGAGGGGACTTTGTCATACTGGATCAGGGCCTTGTTATACTCGATCAGGGCCTTGCTATACTCTCGATCAGGGACTCTCTACTCGACCAGGGGACTTTGTTATACTCGATCTGGGACCTTTGTTATACTTGATCAGGGGACTTTGTTATACTCGATCAGGGGACTTTGTTATTCTCGATAAGGGGGACTTTGTCATACTCGATCAGGGGGCTTTGTTATACTCGACCAGTCGACTTTGTTATACTCGATCAGGGCCCTTTGTTATACTTGATCAGGGGGCTTTGTTATACTTGTTCAGGGGACTTTGTTATACTCGATCAGGGGACTTTGTTATACTCGAACAGGGGCCTTTGTTAAACTCGATCAAAGGCCTTTGTTATTCTCGATGAGGGGCTTTTGTTAAACTCGATGAGGGGACTTTGTTCTACTCGTTCAGGGGACTTTGTTATACTTCATCAGGGGACCTTCTTATACTCAATGAGGGGGCTTTGTTATACCCGATCAGGGGGCTTTGTTATACTTGATCAGGGCCTTTGTTATAATCGTTCAGGGGACTTTGTTATACCTTTAGAACAGGACTTTGTTGTACCGATCAGGGGACTCGTTATACTCGATCAGGGACTTTGTTATTCTCGTTGAGGGGACTTTGTTATACTTGATCAGGGAACTTTTTTATACTCGATGAGTGGGCTTTGTTATACTCGATTAGGGGACTTTGTTATACTCGACCAGGGGACTTTGTTATACTCGATCTGGGGCCTTTGTTATACTTGATCAGGGGGCTTTGTTATGCTCGAACAGGGGAATTTGTTATTCTCGATAAGGGGGACTTTGTTATACTCGAACAGGGGGCTTTGTTATACTCGATCAGGGAACTTTGTTATCCTCGTTCAGGGGCCTTTGTTATACTCGATCAGGGGACTCTGTTATACTCGACCAGGGGACTTTGTTATACTCGATCAGGGGTTTTCTTATACTTGATTAGGGGGCTTTGTTATACTCGATCAGGGGACTTTGTTATTCTCGATAAGCGGGACTTTGTTATACTCGTTCAGGGGCTTTGTTATACTCGTTCAGGGGACTTTGTTATACTCGATCAGAGGAATTTGTTATTCTGGAACAGGGGCCTTTGTTATACTCGATCAAAGGCCTTTGTTATTCTCGATGAAGGGCCTTTGTTAAACTCGATGAGGGAACTTTGTTCTACTCGTTCAGGGGACTTTGTTATACTTGATGAGGGGACTTTGTTATACTCAATGAGGGGGCTTTGTTATACTTGATCAGGGGGCTTTGTTATACTTGATCAAGGGCCTTTGGTATAATCGTTAAGGGGACTTTCTTATATTCGATCAGGGGACTTTGTTATACTCGATCAGGGGACTTGGGTCTTTGTTATGCTCGATCAGGACTTTGTTATACCGTATTGGCGCCTTGTTATACTCGATGAGGGGGCTTTTGTTATACTCCGATCAGAGTGGCCTATTATACTGATCAGGGGACTTTTGTTATACTCGACCAGGGGATCTTTGTTGTACTCGATCAGGGTCTTTGTTATACTGGGATTAGAACTTTGTTATACTCTGATCAAGGGACTTTTGTTATACCTGTTCAGGGGAACGTGTTATACTCGATCAGTGCCTTTGTTATACTCAATCAGGGGACTTTGTTATACTCGATCAGGGGGCTTTATTGTACTCGATAAGGGGACTTTGTTATACTCGATCAGGGGACTTATTTATACTCGATCATGGGCTTTGCTATACTCGATCAGAGGGCTTTGTTATACTCAATCAGGGGTCTTTGTTATGCTCGCTAAGGGTACTTTTTATACTCGATCAGAGGACTGTGTTATACCCGATCAGGTGACTTTGTTGAACTCGATCACCGGACTTTGTTATACTCGATCATGGGACTTTGTTATACTCAATCAGGGGACCATGTTATTTTTTGGACAGGGGCCTTTGTTATACTCGATTCGGGGCCTTTGTTATACTCGATCATGGGACTTTGTTATACTCGACCAGAGGGCTTTTTTATACTCGATGAGGGGGCTTTGTTATACTCGATCAGGGGACTTTGTTATACTCGACCAGGGGACTTTGTTATACTCGATCAGGGGTCTTTGTTATGCTCGATCAGGATACTTTGTTATACTCGATTAGGGGCCTTTGTTATACTCGATCAGGGGGCTTTGTTATACTCGAACAGAGGGCCTTATTATACTCCATGAGGGGACTTTGTTATACTCGACCAGGGGACTTTGTTATACTCGAACAGGGGTCTTTCTTATACTCGATCAGGGAACTTTGTTATACTCGATCAGGGGACTTTGTTATACTCGATCTGGGGAATTTGTTTTACTCGATCAGTGCCTTTGTTTTCCTCAATCAGGGGACTTTGTTATACTCGATCAGGGGGCTTTATTATACTCGATAAGGGGACTTTGTTACAGTCGATCAGGGGACTTTTTTATACTCGATCATGGGCTTTGCTATACTCGATCAGAGGGCTTTGTTATACTCAATTCGGGGGCTTTGTTATACTCGATGAGGGGAATTTGTTATACTCGACCAGGGGACTTTGTTATAGTCGATCAGGGGACTTTGTTAAACTCGATTAGGGGCCTTTGTTATACTCGATGAGGGGCCTATGTTATACTCGATAATGGGACTTTGTTATACTCGACCAAGGGACATTGTTATACTCGACCAGGGGGCTTTTTATTATACTCAATCAGGGGACTTTGTTATACTCGATCAGAGGGCTTTGTTATATTCGATTAGGGGACTTTGTTATACTCGTCCATGGAACTTTGTTATACTCGATCAGGGGGCTTTGTAATACTCGACCAGGGAACTTTGTTATACTCGATCAGGGGAATGTGTTATACTCGATTAGGGGGCTTTGTTATACTCAATCATTGGACTTCGTTATACTCGATCAGGGGGCTTTGTTATACTCAATCAAGGGATTTTGTTATACTCGATCAGGGGACTTTGTTATACTCGATCAGGGGACTTTGTTATACTCGATCAGGTAATTTCTTTGTTGTACTCGATTAGGGGGCCTCGGTTATACTCGATCAGGGGCCTTTGTTATACTCGACCAGGGGGCTTTTTTCATACTCAATCAGGGGACTTTGTTATACTCGATCAAGGGACTGTGTTATACTAGAACAGGGGACTTTGTTATTCTCGATCAGGGGACTTTGTTATTCTGATTATGGGACTTTGTTATACTCGATCATGGGACTTTGTTATACTCGATCAGGGAACTTTGTTATACTCGAGCAGGGGACTTTGTTATACTCGATTACGGGAATTTGTTTTACTCGATCAAGGGACTTTGTTATACTAGAACAGGGGACTTTGTTATACTCGACCAGGGGACATTGTTATACTCGATCAGGGGCCTTTGATATACTCGATCAGGGGCCTTTATTTTACTCGATAATGGGACTTTGTTATACTCGACCAGGGGACTTTGTTAAACTCGACCAGGGGGCTTTTTTATACTCGATCAGAGGACTTTGTTATACTCAACCAGGGGTCATTGTTATACTCGATCAGGGGACTTTGTTATACTCGATCAGGGGACTTTGTTATACTCGATCAGGGGTCTTTGTTATACTCGATGAGGGAACTTTGTTATACTCAATCAGGGGACTTTGTTATACTCGATCAGAGGGCTTTGTTATATTCGATTAGGGGACTTTGCTATACTCGACCAGGGGACTTTGTTATACTCGATCAGGGGGCTTTGTAATACTCGATCAGGGAACTTTGTTATACTCGAGCAGGGGACTTTGTTATACTCGATTACGGGACTTTGTTTTACTCGATCAAGGGACTTTGTTATACTAGAACAGGGGACTTTGTTATACTCGACCAGGGGACATTGTTATACTCGATCAGGGGCCTTTGATATACTCGATCAGGGGCCTTTATTTTACTCGATAATGGGACTTTGTTATACTCGACCAGGGGACTTTGTTAAACTCGACCAGGGGGCTTTTTTATACTCGATCAGAGGACTTTGTTATACTCAACCAGGGGTCTTTGTTATACTCGATCAGGGGACTTTGTTATACTCGATCAGGGGACTTTGTTATAGTCGATCAGGGGTCTTTGTTATACTCGATGAGGGAACTTTGTTATACTCGATCAGGGGACTTTGTTATACTCGACCAGGGGACTTTGTTATACTCGATCATGGGACTTTGTTATACTCGGCCAGAGGGCTTTTTTATACTCGATGAGGGGGCTTTGTTATACTCGATCAGGGGACTTTGTTATCCTCGACCAGGGGACTTTGTTATACTCGATCAGGGGTCTTTGTTATGCTCGATCAGGGTACTTTGTTATACTCGATTAGGGGCCTTTGTTATATTCAATCAGGGGACTTTGTTATACTCGATCAGGGGGCTTTATTATACTCGATAAGGGGACTTTGTTACACTCGATCAGGGGACTTTTTATACTCGATTAAGGGCTTTGCTATACTCGATCAGAGGGCTTTGTTATACCCAATCCGGGGGCTTTGTTATACTCGATGAGGGGAATTTGTTATACTCGACCAGGGGACTTTGTTATAGTCGATCAGGGGACTTTGTTATACTCGATTAGGGGCCTTTGTTATACTCGATGAGGGCCTATGTTATACTCGATAATGGGACTTTGTTATACTCGACCAAGGGACTTTGTTATACTAGACCAGGGGGCTTTTTATTATACTCAATCAGGGGACTTTGTTATACTCGATCAGAAGGCTTTGTTATATTCGATCAGGGGACTTTGTTATACTCGACCAGGGGACTTTGTTATACTCGATCACGGGGCTTTGTAATACTCGACCAGGGAACTTTGTTATACTCGATCAGGGGAATGTGTTATACTCGATGAGGGGGCTTTGTTATACTCGACCAGGGAACTTTGTTATACTCGATCAGGGGAATGTGTTATACTCGATGAGGGGGCTTTCTTACACTCAATCATTGGACTTCGTTATACTCGATTAGGGGGCTTTGTTATACTCAATCAGGGGATTTTGTTATACTCGATCAGGGGACTTTGTTATACTCGATTAGGGGGCCTTTGTTATACTCGATCAGGGGCCTTTGTTACACTCGATAATGGGACTTTGTTATACTCGACCAGAGGACTTTTTTATACTCGATGAGGGGGCTTTGTTGTACTCGATCAGAGGGATTTCTTGTACTCGATCAGGGGACTTTGTTATACTCGATCAGGGGACTTTGTTATACTCAAGCAGGGGACTTTGTTATACTCGATTACGGGACTTTGTTATACCCGATCAGGGGCCTTTGTTTTACTCGATAATGGGACTTTGTTATACTCGACCAGGGAGCTTTGTTATACTCAACAAGGGGGATTTTTTCATACTCAATCAGGGGGCTTTGTTATACTCGATCAGGTGACTTTGTTAAACTCGATTAGGGGACTTTGTTATACTCGACCATGGGCCTTTGTTATACTCGATCAGGTGCCTTTGTTTTACTCGATAATGGGACTTTGTTATACTCGACCAGGGGACTTTGTTATACTAAACAAGGGGGCTTTTTTCATACTCAATCAGGGGGCTTTGTTATACTCGATCAGAGGGCTTTGTGTATACTCGATCAGGGGACTTTGTTATGCTCGACCAGGGGACTGTGTTATACCCGATGAGGGAGCTTTGTTATACTCGATCAGGGAAATTTGTTATACTCGATCAAGGGAATTTGTTATACTCGATCAGGGGCGTTTGTTTTACTCGATAATAGGACTTTGTTGTCCTCGACCAGGGGACTTTGTTATACTCGACCAGGGGGCTTTTTTCATACTCAATCAGGGGGCTTTGTTATACTCGATCAGAGGGCTTTGTTATACTCGATCAGGGGACTTTGTTATGCTCGACCAGGGGACTTTGTTATACTCGATGAGGGGGCTTTGTTATACTCGATCAGGGGAATTTGTTATACTCGACCAGGGGAATTTGTTATATTCGACCAAGGGCCTTTTATACTCGATCAGGGGCCTTTGTTATACTCGATCAAGGGACTTTGTTATACTAGAACAGGAGACTTTGTTATACTCGATCAGGGGACTTTGTTATTCTGATTATGGGACTTTGTTAAACTCGATCATGGGACTTTGTTATACTCGATCAGGGAACTTTGTTATACTCGAGCAGGGGACTTTGTTATACTCGATTACGGGACTTTGTTATACTCGATCAAGGGACTTTGTTATACTAGAACAGGGGACTTTGTTATACTCGACCAGGGGACATTGTTATACTCGAACAGGGACCTTTGTTATACTCGGTAGGGGCCTTTGTTTACTCGATAATGGGACTTTGTTATACTCGACCAGGGGACTTTGTTATACTCGATCAGGGTACTTTGTTTTACTCGATAAGGGGGCCTTTGTTATACTAGATCAGGGACCTTTGTTACGCTCGATAATGGGACTTTGTTATACTCGACCAGAGGGCTTTTTATACTCAATGAGGAAGCTTTGTTGTACTCGATCAGAGAGCTTTGTTATACTCGATCAAGGGACTTTGTTACACTCGACCAGGGGACTCTGTTATACTCGATCAAGGGGCTTTGTTATACTCGACCAGGGGACTTTGTTATACTTGACCAGGGGGCTTTTTTATACTCGATCAGGGGACTTTGCTATACTCGATCACAGGACTTTGTTATATTCGATCAGGCGACTTTGTTATACTCGTCCAAGGGACTTTGTTATACTCGATCAGTGGGCTTTGTAATACTCGATCAGGGAACTTTGTTATACTCGATCAGGGGAATTTTTTATACTCGATCAGAGGACTTTGTTATACTCGATTAGGGGCCTTTCTTCTTCTCGAGCAGAGGACTTTGTTATACTCGATCAGGGGACTTTGTTATACTCGATCAGGGGACTTTGTTATACTCGACCTGGGGCCTTTGTTATGCTCGATAAGGAGCCTTTGTTATATTCGATCATGGGACTTTGTGCAATGGCCTTTGTTATAATCGTTCAGGAACTTTTGTTATACTCGATCAGGGGCCTTTGTTAAACTCGATCAGGGGCCTTTGTTATACTCGATCAGGGGACTTTGTTATACTCGATCAGGGGACTTTGTTATACTCGATCAGGGGATTTTGTTATAATCGATCAGGGGACTTTGTTATACTCGATCAGGGGACTTTGTTATATTCGATGAGGGGAATTTGTTATTCTCGGTCATGGGACTTTGTTATACTCGATGAGGGGCCTTTGTTAGACTCGATGAGGGGACTTTGTTCTACTACATCAGGGGAATTTGTTATACTGGATCAGGGGACTTCGTTATATTCGATGAGGGGGCTTTGTTGTACTCGATCATGGCACTTTGTTATACTCGATGAGGGGCCTTTGTTATAGTCGATCAGGGGCCTTTGTTATACCCGATCAGGGGACTTTGTTATACTCTATGAGGGGGCTTTGTTATACTCGATCAGGGAACTTTGTTATACTCAGTGAGGGGACTTTGTTATACTCGATCGGGGACTTTGTTTTACTCGATCAGGGGTTTTGTTATAATCGATGAGGGGACTTTGTTATACTCGATGAGGGGCCTTTGTTATACTCGATCAGGGGCCTTTGTTATACTCGATCAGGGGACTTTGTTATACTCGACCAAGGGACTTTGTTATATTCGATCTGGGGCCTTTGTTATACCTGATCAGGAGGCTTTGTTATACTCGATCAGGGACGTTGTTATTAGCGATAAGGGGGACTTTGTTATACTCGATCAGGGGGCTTTGTTATACTCGATCAGGGAACTTTGTTATACTCGTTCAAGGGCCTTTGTTATACTCGATCAGGGGACTTTGTTATACTCGACCAGGAGACGTTGTTATACTCGATCAGGGGCCTTTGTTATACTTCATCAGGGTGCTTTGTTATACTCGATGAAGGGGTTTTGTTATACCCGATGAGGGGACTTTGTTATATTCGTTCAGGGGACTTTGTAATACTTCATCAGGGGACTTTCTTATGCTCAATGAGGGGGCTTTGTTATACCGGATCAGGGGGCTTTGTTATACTTGATCACGGGCATTTGTTATAATCGTTCAGGGGACTTTGTTATACTCGATCAGGGGACTTTGTTATACTCGATCAGGGGACTTTGTTATACTCGACCAGGGGAGTTTGTTATACTCGACCAGGGGACTTTGTTATACTCGATGAGGGGCCTTCGTTAAACTCGATGAGGGGCCTCTGTTATACTCGACCAGGGGACTTTGTTCTACTCGATCAGGGGAATTTGTTATACTCGATCAGGGGACTTCGTTATATTCGATGAGGGGACTTTGTTATACTCGATCATGGGACTTTGTTATACTGGATGAGGGGCCTTTGTTATACTCGACCAGGGCAGTTTGTTATACTCGAGCCAGGGGACTTTGTTATAATCGATCAGGGGACTTTGTTATACTTGATCAGGGGACTTTGTTATACTAAATCAGGGGACTTGTTATACTCGATAAGGGGACTTTGTTATACTCGATCAGGGGCCTTTGTTATACTCGATCAGGGGCCTTTGTCATACTCGATCAGGGGACTTTCTTATACTCGACCAGGGGACTTTGTTATACTCGATCTAGGGCCTTTGTTATACTTGATCAGGGGGCTTTATTATACTCGATCAAAGGACTTTGTTATTGTCGATAAGGGGAACTTTGTTATACTCGTTCAGGGGCCTTTGTTATCCTCGATCAGGGGACTTTGTTATACTCGACCAGGGGCCTTTGTTATACTTGATCAGGGTGCTTTGTTATACTCGATCAGGGGACTTTGTTATTCTCGATAAGGGGGACTTTGTTATACTCGATGAGGGGGCTTTGTTATACTCGATCAGGGAACTTTGTTATACTCGATGAGGGGAATTTGTTATACTCGATCAGGGGACTTTGTTATACTCGATCAGGGGGCTTTGATATACTCGATCAGGGAACTTTGTTATACTCGATCAATGGCCTTTGTTATAATCGTTCAGGGAACTTTGTTATACTCGATCAGGGGCCTTTGTTAAACTCGATCAGGGGCCTTTGTTATACTCGATCAGGGGACTTTGTTATACTCGATCAGGGGACTTTGTTATACTCGATCAGGGGATTTTGTTATAATCGATTAGGGGACTTTGTTATACTCGATCAGGGGACTTTGCTATATTCGATGAGGGGAATTTGTTATTCTCGGTCATGGGACTTTGTTATACTCGATGAGGGGCCTTTGTTAGACTCGATGAGGGGACTTTGTTCTACTACATCAGGGGAATTTGTTATACTGGATCAGGGGACTTCGTTATATTCGATGAGGGGGCTTTGTTGTACTCGATCATGGCACTTTGTTATACTCGATGAGGGGCCTTTGTTATAGTCGATCAGGGGCCTTTGTTATACCCGATCAGGGGACTTTGTTATACTCTATGAGGGGGCTTTGTTATACTCGATCAGGGAACTTTGTTATACTCAGTGAGGGGACTTTGTTATACTCGATCGGGGACTTTGTTTTACTCGATCAGGGGTTTTTGTTATAATCGATGAGGGGACTTTGTTATACTCGATGAGGGGCCTTTGTTATACTCGATCAGGGGCCTTTGTTATACTCGATCAGGGGACTTTGTTATACTCGACCAAGGGACTTTGTTATATTCGATCTGGGGCCTTTGTTATACTTGATCAGGAGGCTTTGTTATACTCGATCAGGGGACGTTGTTATTAGCGATAAGGGGGACTTTGTTATACTCGATCAGGGGGCTTTGTTATACTCGATCAGGGAACTTTGTTATACTCGTTCAAGGGCCTTTGTTATACTCGATCAGGGGACTTTGTTATACTCGACCAGGAGACGTTGTTATACTCGATCAGGGGCCTTTGTTATACTTCA
This sequence comes from Homarus americanus, assembly GCF_018991925.1. Taxonomy (NCBI): domain Eukaryota; kingdom Metazoa; phylum Arthropoda; class Malacostraca; order Decapoda; family Nephropidae; genus Homarus; species Homarus americanus. The sequence goes on from NW_024742446.1 coordinate 22,091, forward strand.
TCAGGGTGCTTTGTTATACTCGATGAAGGGGTTTTGTTATACCCGATGAGGGGACTTTGTTATATTCGTTCAGGGGACTTTGTAATACTTCATCAGGGGACTTTCTTATGCTCAATGAGGGGGCTTTGTTATACCGGATCAGGGGGCTTTGTTATACTTGATCACGGGCATTTGTTATAATCGTTCAGGGGACTTTGTTATACTCGATCAGGGGACTTTGTTATACTCGATCAGGGGACTTTGTTATACTCGACCAGGGGAGTTTGTTATACTCGACCAGGGGACTTTGTTATACTCGATGAGGGGCCTTCGTTAAACTCGATGAGGGGCCTCTGTTATACTCGACCAGGGGACTTTGTTATACTCGATCAGGGGCCTCTGTTAAACTCGATGAGGGGCCTTTGTTATACTCGATCAAGGGACTTTGTTATACTCGATCAGGTGACTTTGTTATACTCGATCAGGGGGCTTTGTTATACTCGATCAGGGGGCTTTGTTATACACGATCAGGGAACTTTGTTATACTCGGTCAGGGGCCTTTGTTATAATCGTTTTGGGACTTTGTTATACTCAATCAGGGGACTTTGTTATACTCGACCAGGGGAGTTTGTTATACTCGACCAGGGGACTTTGTTATACTCGATCAGGGGACTTTGTTATACTTGATGAGGGGACTTTGTTATACTCAATCAGGGAACTTTGGTATACTCGGTCAGGGGCCTTTGTTATACTCGATCAGGGGGCTTTGTTATACACGATCAGGGAACTTTGTTATACTCGGTCAGGGGCCTTTGTTATATTCGTTCAAGGGACTTTGTTATACTCGATCAGGGGACTTTGTTATACTCGATCAGTGGAGTTTGTTATACTCGACCAGGGCAGTTTGTTATACTCGACCAGGGGACTTTGTTATACTCTATCAGGGGACTTTGTTATACTCGATCAGGGGACTTTGTTATACTCGATCAGGGGCCTTTGTTATACTCGATCAGGGGCCTTTGTCATACTCGATCAGGGGACTTTCTTATACTCGACCAGGGGACTTTGTTATACTCGATCTAGGGCCTTTGTTATACTTGATTTGGGGGCTTTGTTATACTCGATCAAAGGACTTTGTTATTGTCGATAAGCGGGACTTTGTTATACACGATCGGGGGGCTTTGTTATAGTCGATCAGGGAACTTTGTTATACTCGTTCAGGGGCCTTTGTTATCCTCGATCAGGGGACTTTGTTATACTCGACCAGGGTCCTTTGTTATACTTGATCAGGGTGCTTTGTTATACTCGATCAGGGGACTTTGTTATTCTCGATAGGGGACTTTGTTATACTCGATCAGGGCTTTGTTATACTCGATCAGGAACTTTGTGATACTCGATGAGGAATTTGTTATACTCGATCAGGGGACTTTGTTATACTCGATCAGGGGGCTTTGATATACTCGATCAGGAACTTTGTTATACTCGATCAATGGCCTTTGTTATAATCGTTCAGGAACTTTGTTATACTCGATCAGGGGCCTTTGTTATACTCGATTGTTATACTCGATCAGGGGACTTTGTTATATTCGATGAGGGGAATTTGTTATTCTCGGTCATGGGACTTTGTTATACTCGATGAGGGGCCTTTGTTATACTCGATGAGGGGACTTTGTTCTACTCGATCAGGGGAATTTGTTATACTCGATTAGGGGACTTCGTTATATTCGATGAGGGGGCTTTGTTGTACTCGATCATGGGACTTTGTTATACTCGATGAGGGGCCTTTGTTATAGTCGATCAGGGGCCTTTGTTATACCCGATCAGGGGACTTTGTTATACTCCATGAGGGGGCTTTGTTATACACGATCAGGGAACTTTGGTATGCTCGGTCAGGGGCCTTTGTTATACTTGATCAGGGGACTTTGTTATACTCAATCAGGGAACTTTGTTATACTCGATCAGGAGACTTTGTTATACTCGATCAGGGGACTTTGTTATACTCGATCAGGTGGGCTTTCTTTTACTCGATCAGGAAAGTTTGTTATACTCGATCAGGGGCCTTTGTTATAATCTTTCAGGGGACTTTGTTATACTCGATCAGGGCACATTGTTATACTCGATGAGGGGACTTTGTTATACTCGATCAGGGGTCTTTGTTATATTCGATGAGGGACCTTTGTTATTCTCGATGAGGGGACTATGTTCTACTCGATCAGGGTAATTTGTTATACTCGATCAGGGGACTTCGTTATATTCCATGAGGGGACTTTGTTATACTCGATCATGGGACTTTGTTATACTCGATGAGGGGCCTTTGTTATACTCGATGAGGGGCCTTTGTTATACCCGATCAGGGGACTTTGTTATACTCGACCAGGGGACTTTGTTATACTCGATCTGGGGCCTTTGTTATACTTGATCAGGAGGCTTTGTTATACTCGATCAGGGGACGTTGTTATTAGCGATAAGGGGGACTTTGTTATACTCGATCAGGGGGCTTTGTTATACTCGATCAGGGAACTTTGTTATACTCGTTCAAGGGCCTTTGTTTTACTCGATCAGGGGACTTTGTTATACTCGACCAGGGGACTTTGTTATACTCGATCAGGGGCCTTTGTTATACTTGATCAGGGTGCTTTGTTATACTCGATGAAGGGGTTTTGTTATACCCGATGAGGGGACTTTGTTACATTCGTTCATAGGACTTTGTAATACTTCATCAGGGGACTTTCTTATGCTCAACGAGGGGCTTTGTTGTACCCGATCAGGGGGCTTTGTTATACTTGATCACGGGCCTTTGTTATAATCCTTCAGGGGACTTTGTTATACTCGATCAGGGGACTTTGTTATACTCGATCAGGGGACTTTGTTATAATCGATCAGGGGCCTCTGTTAAACTCGATCAGGGGGCTTTGTTATACTCGATCAGGGGACTTTGTTATACTCGATCAGGTGACTTTGTTATACTCGATCAGGGGGCTTTGTTATACTCGATCAGGGGGCTTTGTTATACACGATTAGGGAACTTTGTTATACTCGGTCAGGGGCCTTTGTTATAATCGTTTTGGGACTTTGTTATACTCGATCAGGGGACTTTGTTATACTCGTCCAGGGGAGTTTGTTATACTCGACCAGGGGACTTTGTTATACTCGATCAGGGGACTTTGTTATACTTGATCAGGGGACTTTGTTATACTCAATCAGGGGACTTTGTTATACTCGATCAGGGGACTTTGTTATACTCGATCAGGGGACTTTGTTATACTCGATCAGGTGGGCTTTCTTTTACTCGATCATGAAACTTTGTTATACTCGATCAGGTGCCTTTGTTATAATCTTTCAGGGGACTTTGTTATACACGATCAGGGCACATTGTTATACTCGATCAGGGGACTTTGTTATCCTCGATCAGGGGTCTTTGTTATATTCGATGAGGGGCCTTTGTTATACTCGATGAGGGGACTTTGTTCTACTCGATCAGGGTAATTTGTTATACTCGATCAGGGGACTTCGTTATATTCCATGAGGGGACTTTGTTATACTCGATCATGGGACTTTGTTATACTTGATAAGGGGCCTTTGTTATACTCGATGCGGGGCCTTTGTTATACCCGATCAGGGGACTTTGTTATACTCGATCAGGGGACTTTGTTATTCTCTATGAGGGGGCTTTGTTATACTCGATCAGGGAACTTAGTTATACTCGGTGAGGGGACTTTGTTATACTCGATCAGGGACTTTGTTTTACTCGATCAGTGGGTTTTGTTATACCCGATGAGGGGACTTTGTTATTCTCGATCAGGGGCCTTTGTTATACTCTATGAGGGGCCTTTGCTATACTCGATCAGGGTACTTTTTTATACTCGACCAGGGGACTTTGTTATACTCGATCTGGGACCTTTGTTATACTTGATCAGGGGGCTTTGTTATACTCGATCAGGAAACTTTGTTATACTCGATCAGGGGACTTTGTTATACTTGATGAGGGGGCATTGTTATACTCGATCAGGGGACTTTCTTATTATCGGTCCGGGGGACTTTGTTATACTCGATCAGGGGGCTTTGTCATACTCGATCAGGGAACTTTGTTATACTCGATCAGGGGCCTTTGTTTTACTCGATCAGGAAACTTTGTTATACTCGATCATGGGCATTTGTTATGATCGTTCAGGGGACTTTGTTATACTCGATCAGGGGACTTTGTTATACTCGACCACGGGACTTTGTTATACTCGATGAAGGGCCTTTGTTATACTCGATGAGGGGACTTTTTTCTACTCGATCAGGGGACTTTGTTATACTCGATCAGGAGACATTGTTATATTCAATGAGGGGACTTTGTTATACTCGATGATGGGACTGTGTTATACTCGTTCAGGGGACTTTGTTATACTTGATCAGGGGATTTTCTTATACTAGATGAGGGGGCTTTGTTATACTCCATCAGGGGGCTTTGTTATACTTGATCAGGGGCCTTTGTTATAATCGACCAGCGGAGTTTGTTATACTCGACCAGGGGACTTTGTTATACTCGATGAGGGGCCTTTGGTAAACTCGATGAGAGGCCTTTGTTATACTCGACCAGGGAACTTTGTTATACTCGATCATGGGCCTCGGTTAAACTCGATCAGGGGCCTTTGTTATACTCGATCAGGGGACTTTGTTATTCTCGATCAGGGGACTTTGTTATACTCAATCAGGGGGCTTTGTTATACTCGATCAGGGAACTTTGTTATACTCGATCACGGGCCTTTGTTATAATCGTTCAGGGGACTTTCTTATACTCGATCAGGGGGCTTTTTTATACTCGACCTGGGGAGTTTGTTATACTCGATTAGGGGCCTTTGTTAAACTCGATCAGGGGCTTTTGTTATACTCGATCAGGGGACATTGTTATACTCGACCAGGGGAGTTTGTTATTCTCGACCAGGGGACTTTGTTATACTCGATGAGGGGCCTTTGTTAAACTCGATGAGGGCCTTTGTTATACTAGACCAGGGACTTTGTTATACTCGATCAGGGCCTTTGTTAAACTCGATCAGGGCCTTTGTTATACTCGATCAGAGGACTTTGTTATACTCGATCAGGGGCTTTTTATACTCGACCAGGGAGTTTGTTATACTCGATTAGGGCCTTTGTTAAACTCGATCAGGGCTTTTGTTATACTCGATCAGGGGACATTGTTATACTCGACCAGAGTTTGTTATTCTCGACCAGGGACTTTGTTATACTCGATGAGGGGCCTTTGTTAAACTCGATGAGGGGCCTTTGTTATACTAGACCAGGGGACTTTGTTATACTCGATCAGGGGCCTTTGTTAAACTCGATTAGGGGCCTTTGTTATACTCGATCAGAGGACTTTGTTATACTTGATCAGGGGACTTTGTTATACTCGAGTAGGGGGTTTTGTTATCCTCGATCAGGGGGCTTTGTTATACTCGATGAGGGGCCTTTGTTAAACTCGATGAGGTACCATTGTTATACTCGACCAGGGGACTTTGTTATACTCGATAAGGGGCCTCTGTTATAATCGTTCAGGGAACTTTGTTATACTCGATCAGGGGACTTTGTTATACTCAATCAGGGGACTTTGTTATACTCAATCAGGGGACTTTGTTATACTCGACCAGGCGAGTTTGTTATACTCGACCAGGGGACTTTGTTATACTCGATCAGGGGCCTTTGTTAAACTCGATCAGGGGCCTTTGTATTACTCGATCAGGGGACTTTGTTATACTCGATCAGGGGATTTTGTTATACTCGACCAGGGAACTTTGTTAAACTCGATCAGTGCCTTTGTTATACTCGATCAGGGGACTTTGTTTTACTCGATCATTGGACTTTGTTATACTCGACCAGGGGACTTTGTTATACTCGATCTGGGGCCTTTGTTATACTTTATCAGAGGGCTTTGTTATACTCGATCAGGGGACTTTGTTATACTCGATCAGGGGACTTTGTTATACTCAACCAGGGGAGTTTGTTATTCTCGACCAGGGGACTTTGTTATACTCGATGAGGGGCCTTTGTTAAACTCGATGAGGTACCTTTGTTATACTCGTCCAGGAGACTTTGTTATTCTCGATCAGGGGACTTTGTTATACTCGATCAGGGTCTTTGTTAAACTCGACCAGGGGGGTTTGTTATACTCTACCAGGGGACTTTGTTATACTCGATCAGGGGCCTTTGTTAAATTCGATCAGGGGGTTTGTTATACTCGATGAGGGGACCTTGTTATTCTCGATAAGGGGGACTTTGTTATACTCGATTAGGGAACTTTGTTATATTTGATTAGCGGCCTTTGTTTTACTCGTTCAGGCACCTTTGTTAGATTCGATCAGGGGCCTTTGTTATACTCGACCAGGGGCCTTTTTATACTCGATCAGGGGCCTTTGTTAAACTCGATCCGGGGCCTTTGTTATACTCGATCAGGCGACTTTGTTATACTCGATCAGGGGACTTTGTTATACTCGATCAGGAAACTTTGTTATACTCGATCAGGGGACTTTGTTATACTTGATGAGGGGGCATTGTTATACTCGATCAGGGGACTTTGTTATACTCGATGAAGGGCCTTTGTTATACTCGATGAGGGGACTTTCTTCTACTCGATGAGGGGACTTTCTTCTACTCGATCAGGGGACTTTGTTATACTCGATCAGGGGACATTGTTATATTCGATGAGGGGACTTTGTTATACTCGATGATGGGACTGTGTTATACTCGTTCAGGGGACTTTGTTATACTTGATCAGGGGATTTTGTTATATTAGATGAGGGGGCTTTGTTATACTCGATCAGGGGGCTTTGTTATACTTGATCAGGGGCCTTTGTTATAATCGACCAGGGGAGTTTGTTATACTCGACCAGGGGACTTTGTTATACTCGATGAGGGGCCTTTGGTAAACTCGATGAGAGGCCTTTGTTATACTCGACCAGCGGACTTTGTTATACTCGATCATGGGCCTCGGTTAAACTCGATCAGGGGCCTTTGTTATATTCGATCAGGGGACTTTGTTATTCTCGATCAGGTGACTTTGTTATACTCGATCAGGGGGTTTGTTATACTCGATCAGGGAACTTTGATATACTCGATTAGGGGACTTTGTTAAACTCGATCAGGGGCTTTTGTTATACTCGATCAGGGGACATTGTTATACTCGACCAGGGGAGTTTGTTATTCTCGACCAGGGGACTTTGTTATACTCGATGAGGGGCCTTTGTTAAACTCGATGAGGGGCCTTTGTTATACTAGACCAGGGGACATTGTTATACTCGATCAGGGGCCTTTGTTAAACTCGATCAGGGGCCTTTGTTATACTCGTTCAGGGGACTTTGTTATACTTGATCAGGGGACTTTGTTATACTCGAGTAGGGGGTTTTGTTATACTCGATCAGAGGGCTTTGTTATACTCGTTCAGGGGACTTTGTTATACTCTATCAGAGGACTTTGTTATACTCGATCAGGGGACTTTGTTATACTCGACCAGGGGAGTTTGTTATACTCAACCAGGGGACTTTGTTATACTCGATGAGGGGCCTTTGTTAAACTCGATGAGGTACCTTTGTTATACTCGACCAGGGGACTTTGTTATACTCGATCAGGGGCCTTTGTTATAATCGTTCAGGGAACTTTGTTATACTCGATCAGGGGACTTTGTTATACTCAATCAGGGGACTTTGTTATACTCGACCAGGCGAGTTTGTTATACTCGACCAGAGGACTTTGTTATACTCGATCAGGGGCCTTTGTTAAACTCGATCAGGGGCCTTTGTTATACTCGATCAGGGGACTTTGTTATACTCGATCAGGGGATTTTGTTATACTCGTCCAGGGAACTTTGTTAAACTCGATCAGGGCCTTTGTTATACTCGATCAGGGACTTTTTGTTATACTCGATCATGGGACTTTGTTATACTCGACCAGGGACTTTGTTATACTCGATCTGGGGCCTTGTTATACTTGATCAGAGGGCTTTGTTATACTCGATCAGGGGACTTTGTTATTCTCGATAAGGGGGACTTTGTTATACTCGATCAGGGGGCTTTGTTATACTCGATCAGGGAACTTTGTTATACTCGATCAGCGGCCTTTGTTATACTCGACCAGGGGACTTTGTTATACTCGATCAAGGGCCTTTGTTAAACTCGATCAGGGTTCTTTGTTATACACGATCAGGCGACTTTGTTATACTCGATCAGGGGACTTTGTTATACTCGATCAGGGGCCAATTTTTTTACTCGATCAGGAAACTTTGTTATACTCAATCAGGGGACTTTGTTATTATCGGGCAGGGGGACTTTGTTATACTCGATGAGGGGGCTTTGTTATACTCAGTCAGAGAACATTGTTATACTCGATCAGGGGCCTTTGTTTTACTCGATCAGGAAACTTTGTTATACTCGATAAGGAGCCTTTGTTATACTCGATGAGGGGACTTTGTTCTACTCGATCAGGGGAATTTGTTATACTCGATCAGGGGACTTCGTTATATTCGATTAGGGGACTTTGTTATACTCGATCATGGGACTTTGTTATATTCGATGAGGGGCCTTTGTTATACTCGATCAGGGGCCTTTGTTATACCCAATCAGGGGACTTTGTTATACTCGATCAGGGGACTTTGTTAAACTCTATGAGGGGGCTTTGTTATACTCGATCAGGGAACTTCGTTATATTCGATTAGAGGACTTTGTTATACTCGATCATGGGACTTTGTTATATTCGATGAGGGGCCTTTGTTATACTCGATCAGGGGCCTTTGTTATACCCGATGAGGGGACTTTGTTATACTCGATCAAAGGACTTTGTTATACTCGATGAGGGTCCTTTGTTAAACTCGATGATGTACCTTTGTTATACTCGACCAGGGGACTTTGTTATACTCGATCAGGGGCCTTTGTTATAATCGTTCAGGGAACTTTGTTATACTCGTTCAGGGGACATTGTTATACTTGATCAGGGGACTTTGTTATACTCTATGAAGGGGCTTTGTTATACTCGATCAGGGAACTTTGTTATACTCGGTGAGGGGACTTTGTTATACTCGATCAGGGGCCTTTGTTATACTCGTTCAGGGGACATTGTTATACTTGATCAGGGGACTTTGTTATACTCGAGTAGGGGGTTTTGTTATACTCGATCAGAGGGCTTTGTTATACTCGTTCAGGGGACTTTGTTATACTCGATCAGAGGACTTTGTTATACTCGATCAGGGGACTTTGTTATACTCAACCAGGGGAGTTTGTTATACTCGATCTGGGGCCTTTGTTATAATCGTTCAGGGAACTTTGTTATACTCGATCAGGGGACTTTGTTATACTCGATCAGGGGACTTTGTTATACTCGGTTAGGGAACTTTGTTATACTCGAACAGGGGACTTTGTTATACTCGATGAGGGGACTTTGTTATTCTCGGTAAGGGGGACTTTGTTATACTCGATCAGGGGGCTTTTTTATACTCGATCAGGGAACTTTGTTAAACTCGATGACGGGAATTTGTTATACTTGATCAGGGAACTTTGTTATACTCGATGAGGGGGCTTTGTTATACTCGATCAGGGGGCTTTGTTATACATGATCAGGGGCCTTTGATATAATCGTTTTGATGACTTTGTTATACTCGATGAGGGGACTTTGTTATACTCGGTCACGGGACTTTGTTATACTCGACCAGGTTACTTTGTTAAACTCGATCAGGGGCCTTTGTTATACTCGATCAGGGGACTTTGTTATACTCGATCAGGGGACATTGTTATACTCGATCAGGGGTCTTTGTTATACTCGAATAGGGAACTTTGTTATACTCGATCAGGGGACTTTGTTATACTCGATGAGGGGACTTTGTTACACTCGATCAGAGGACTTTGTTATACTCGATCAGGGGACTTTGTTATACTCAACCAGGGGAGTTTGTTATACTCGACCAGGGGACTTTGTTATACTCGATGAGGGGCCTTTGTTAAACTCGATGAGGTACCTTTGTTATACTCGTCCAGGGGACTTTTTTATACTCGATCAGGGGCCTTTGTTATAATCGTTCAGGGAACTTTGTTATACTCGATCAGGGGACTTTGTTATACTCGATCAGGGGACTTTGTTATACTCGACCAGGGGAGTTTGTTTTACTCGACCAGGGGACTTTGTTATACTCGATCAGGGGCCTTTGTTAAACTCGATCAGGGGCTTTGTTATACTCGATGAGGGGACTTTGTTATTTTCGATAAGGAGGACTTTGTTTTACTCGATCAGGGGGCTTTGTTATACTCGATTACGGAACTTTGTTATACATGATTAGCGGCGTTTTTTATACTCGTTCAGGCGCCTTTGTTAGATTCGATCAGGGGCCTTTGTTATACTCGACCAGGGGCCTTTTTATACTCGATCAGGGGCCTTTGTTAAACTCGATCCGGGGACTTTGTTATACTCGATCAGGGGGCATTGTTTTACTCGATCAGGAAACTTTGTTTTACTCGATCAGGGGACTTTGTTATACTTGATGAGGGGGCATTGTTAAACTCGATCAGGGGACTTTCTTATTATCGGTCAGGGGGACTTTGTTATACTCGATCAGGGGGCTTTGTTATACTCGATCAGGGAACTTTGTTATACTCGATCAGGGGCCTTTGTTTTACTCGATTAGGAAACTTTGTTATACTCGATCAGGGGCATTTGTTATAATCGTTCAGGTGACTTTGTTATACTCGATCAGGGGACTTTGTTATACTCGATCAGGGGACTTTGTTATACTCGATCAGGGGGCATTGTTTTACTCGATCAGGAAACTTTGTTTTACTCGATCAGGGGACTTTGTTATACTTGATGAGGGGGCATTGTTAAACTCGATCAGGGGACTTTCTTATTATCGGTCAGGGGGACTTTGTTATACTCGATCAGGGGGCTTTGTTATACTCGATCAGGGAACTTTGTTATACTCGATCAGGGGCCTTTGTTTTACTCGATCAGGAAACTTTGTTATACTCGATCAGGGGCATTTGTTATAATCGTTCAGGGGACTTTGTTATACTCGATCAGGGGACTTTGTTATACTCGATCAGCCGGCTTTGTTTTACTCTTTCAGGAAACTTTGTTATACTCGATCAGGGGCCTTTGTTATTCCCGATCAGGGGACTTTGTTATACTCGATCAGGGGACTTTGTTATACTCTATGAGGGGGCTTTGTTATACTCATTCAGGGGGCTTTGTTATACTTGATCAGGGGCCTTTGTTATAATCGTTCAGGGGACTTTGTTATACTCGATCAGGGGACTTTGTTATACCTTACCAGGGGACTTTGTTATACTCGATGAAGGGCCTATGTTATACTCGATGAGGGGACTTTGTTCTACTCGATCAGGGGACTTTGTTATACTCGATCAGGGGACAGTGTTATATTCGATGAGGGGACTTTGTTATACTTGATGATGGGACTGTGTTATACTCGTTCAGGGGACTTTGTTATACTTGATCAGGGGATTTTGTTATACTAGATGAGGGGGCTTTGTTATACTCGATCAGGGGGCTTTGTTATACTTGATTAGGGGCCTTTGTTATAATCGACCATGGGAGTTTGTTATACTCGACCAGGGGACATTTTTATACTCGATGAGGGGCCTTTGGTAAACTCGATGAGAGGCCTTTGATATACTCGACCAGGGGACTTTGTTATACTCGATCATGGGCCTCGGTTAAACTCGTTCAGGGGCCTTTGTTATACTCGATTAGGGGACTTTGTTTTTCTCGATTAGGGGACTTTGTTATACTCGATCAGGGGGCTTTGTTATACTCGATCAGGGAACTTTGTTATACTCGATCAGGGGCCTTTGTTATAATCGTTCAGGGGACTTTGTTATACTCGATCAGGGGGCTTTGTTATACTTGATCAGGGGACTTTGTTATACTCAAGTAGGGGGTTTTGTTATACTCGATCAGGGGGCTTTGTTATACTCGTTTAGGGGACTTTGGTATACTCGATCAGAGGACTTTGTTATACTCGATCAGGGGACTTTGTTATACTCGACCAGGGGAGTTTGTTATACTCAACCAGGGGACTTTGTTATACTCGATGAGGGGCCTTTGTTAAACTCGATGAGGTACCTTTGTTATACTCGACCAGGGGACTTTTTTATACTCGATCAGGGGCCTTTGTTATAATCGTTCAGGGAACTTTGTTATACTCGATCAGGGGACTTTGTTATACTCAATCAGGGGACTTTGTGATACTCGACCAGGCGAGTTTGTTATACTCGACTAGGGGACTTTGTTATACTCGATCAGGGGCCTTTGTTAAACTTGATCAGGGGCCTTTGTTATACTCGATCAGGGGACTTTGTTATACTCGATCAGGGGATTTTGTTATACTCGACCAGGGAAATTTGTTAAACTCGATCAGGGGCCTTTGTTATACTCGATCAGGGGACTTTGTTATACTCGATCATGGGACTTTGTTATACTCGACCAGGGGACTTTGTTATACTCGATATGGGGCCTTTGTTATACTTGATCAGGGGGCTTTGTTATACTCAATCAGGGGACTTTGTTATTGTCGATAAGGGGGACTTTGTTATACTCGATTAGGGGGCTTTGTTATACTCGATCAGGGGCCTTTGTTATACTTGATCAGGGGGCTTTGTTATACTTGATCAGAGGACTTTGTTATTCTCGATAAGGGGGACTTTGTTATACTCGTTCAGGGGCCTTTGTTATACTCGTTAAGGCGCCTTTGTAATATTCGATCAGGGGCCTTTGTTATACTCGACCGGGACTTTGTTATACTCGATCAAGGGCCTTTGTTAAACTCGATCAGGGTTCTTTGTTATACTCGATCAGTCGACTTTGTTATACTCGATCAGGGGGCTTTGTTATACTCGATCAGGGAACTTTGTTATACTCGATCAGGGGCCTTTGTTATAATCGTTCAGGGGACTTTGTTATACTCGATCAGGGGGCTTTGTTATACTTGATCAGGGGACTTTGTTATACTCGAGTAGGGGTTTTGTTATACTCGATCAGGGGGGCTGTTATACTCGTTCAGGGGACTTTGGTATACTCGATCAGGGGATCAGTCGACTTTGTTGTACTCGATCAGGGGGCTTTGTTATACTCGATCAGGGAACTTTGTTATACTCGAACAGGGGCCTTTGTTATAATCGTTCAGGGGACTTTGTTATACTCGTTCAGGGGCTTTGTTATACTTGATCAGGGGCCTTTGTTTTAAACTCGTAGAGGGGACTTTGTTATACTCGATCAGGGGACTTTGTTATACTCGATCAGGGGACTTTGTTATATCGATCAGGGGGACTTTGTTATACTCGATAAAGGGACTTTGTTAGACACAACAGGGGACTTTGTTATACTCGACCAGGGACTTTGTTATACTCGTTGAGGGGCCTTTGTTATACTCGATCAGGGGCCTTTGTTACACTAGATCAGGGGACTTTGTTATACGATCAAGGGCTTTGTTAACTCGATCAGGGACTTTGTTATACTCCATCAGGGGACTTTGTTATTGTTAAACTCGATCAGGGGACTTTGTTATACTCGATCAGGGGATTTTGTTATACTCGACCAGGGAACTTTGTTAAACTCGATCAGGGGCCTTTGTTATACTCGATCAGGGGACTTTGTTATACTCGATCATGGGACGTTGTTATACTCGACCAGGGGACTTTGTTATTGTCGATAAGGGGGACTTTGTTATACTCGATCAGGGAACTGTTATATATACTCGATCAGGGCCTTTGTTATACTTGATCAGGGAACTATGTTATACTCGGTCAGGGGACTTTCAGTATACTCGGGTGGGGGACTTTGTTATACTCGATCAGGGGCCTTTGTTATACTTGATCAGGGTGCTTTGTTATACTCGATCAGGGGACTTTGTTATTCTCGATAAGGGGGACATTGTTATACTCGATGAGGGGTTTTTGTTATACTCGATCAGGGAACTTTGTTATACTCGATGAGGTGGATTTGTTATACTTGATCAGGGAACTTTGTTATACTCGATGAGGGGGCTTTGTTATACTCGATGAGGGGGCTTTGCTATACATGATCAGGGGCCTTTGTTATAATCGTTTAGAAGACTTTGTTATACTCGATCAGGGGACTTTGTTATACTCGATCACGGGACTTTGTTATACTCGACCAGGGGAGTTTGTTTTACTCGACCAGGGGACTTTGTTATACTCGATCAGGGGCCTTTGTTATACTTGATCAGGGTGCTTTGTTATACTCGATCAGGGGACTTTGTTATTCTCGATAAGGGGGACATTGTTTTACTCGAACAGGGGACTTTGTTATACTCGATCAGGGGCCTTTGTTATAATCGTTCAGGGAACTTTGTTATACTCGATCAGGGGACTTTGTTATACTCAATCAGGGACTTTGTGATACTCGACCAAGCGAGGATTTGTTATACTCGACCAGGTGACTTTGTTATATCTCGATCAGGGCCTTTGTTAAGAAAGCTCGATCAGGGGCTGCTTTGTTATACTCGATCAGGGACTTAGTTATACTCGATCAGGGGATTTTGTTATACTCGACCAGGGAACTTTGTTAAAATCGATCAGGGGCCTTTGTTATACTCGATCAGGGGACTTTGTTATACTCGATCATGGGACTTTGTTATACTCGACCAGGGGACTTTGTTATACTCGATATGGGGCCTTTGTTATACTTGATCAGGGGGCTTTGTTATACTCGATCAGGGGACTTTGTTATTGTCGATAAGGGGGACTTTGTTATACTCGATCAGGGGGCTTTGTTATACTCGATCAGGGGCCTTTGTTATACTTGATCAGGGGGCTTTGTTATACTTGAACAGGGGACTTTGTTATTCTCGATAAGGGTGACTTTGTTATACTCGTTCAGGGGCCTTTGTTATACTCGTTAAGGCGCCTTGTTATATTCGATCAGGGGCCTTTGTTATACTCGACCGGGACTTTGTTATACTCGATCAAGGGCCTTTGTTAAACTCGATCAGGGTTCTTTGTTATACTCGATCAGGCGACTTTGTTATACTCGATCAGGGGCTTTGTTATACTCAATCAGGGAACTTTGTTATACTCGATCAGGGGCCTTTGTTATAATCGTTCAGGGGACTTTGTTATACTCGATCAGGGGGCTTTGTTATACTTGATCAGGGGACTTTGTTATACTCGAGTAGGGGGTTTTGTTATACTCGATCAGGGGCTTTGTTATATATTAGGGAACTTTGGTATACTCAGTCAGAGGACTTTAGTATATGATCAGGAGACTTTGTTATACTCGACCAGGGAGTTTGTTATACTCCTTGGGGACTTTGTTATACTCGATGAGGGGCCTTTGTTAAACTCGATGAGGCACCTTTGTTATACTCGACCAGGGGCCTTTGTTATACTCGATCAGGGGCCTTTGTTATAATCGTTCAGGGAACTTTGTTATACTCGATGAGGGGACTTTGTTATACTCAATCAGGGTACTTTGTTATACTCGACCAGGCGAGTTTGTTATACTCGACCAGGGGACTTTGTTATACTCGATCAGGGGCCTTTGTTATACTCGATCAGGGGATTTATTATGCTCGACCAGGGAACTTTGGTAAACTCGATCAGGGGCCTTTGTTATACTCGATTAGGGGACTTTGTTATACTCGATCATGGGACTTTGTTATACTCGACCAGGGGACTTTGTTATACTCGATCTGGGGCCTTTGTTATACTTGATCAGGGGGCTTTGTTATACTCTATCAGGGGACTTTGTTATTGTCGATAAGGGGGACTTTGTTATACTCGATGAGGGGGCTTTGTTATACTCGATCAGGGGCCTTTGTTATACTTGATCAGGGAACTTTGTTATACTCGGTCAGGGGACTTTGTTATACTCGAACAGGGGACTTTGTTATACTCGATCAGGGGCCTTTGTTATACTTGATCAGGGTGCTTTGTTATACTCGATCAGGGGACTTTGTTATTCTCGATAAGGGGGACATTGTTATACTCGATGAGGGGGCTTTGTTATACTCGATCAGGGAACTTTGTTATACTCGATGAGGTGGATTTGTTATACTTGATCAGGGAACTTTGTTATACTCGATGAGGGGGCTTTGTTATTCTCGATCAGGGGGCTTTGTTATACATGATCAGGGGCCTTTGTTATAATCGTTTAGAAGACTCTGTTATACTCGATCAGGGGACTTTGTTATACTCGATCACGGGACTTTGTTATACTCGACCAGGGGAGTTTGTTATACTCGACCAGGGGGACTTTGTTATACTCGATGAGGGGCCTTTGTTAGAAAACGATGAGGGCCTTTGTTATACTTCGACCAGGGACTTTGTTATACTAGGATCAGAATTTGTTATATATAAATCAGGAGACTTTGTTATACTCGATCAGGGGCTTTGTTATACTCGATTAAGGGAACTTTGTTATACTCGATCAGGGGCCTTTGTTATACTCGATCAGGGACTTTGTTATACTCGATCAGGGGATTTTGTTATACTCGACCAGGAACTGTTAAACTCGATCAGGGGCCTTTGTTACCTCGATCAGGGGACTTTGTTATATTTGATCATGGGACTTTGTTATACTCGACCAGGGACTTTGTTATACTCGATCTGGGGCCTTTGTTATACTTTATCAGGGGCTTTGTTATACTCGATCAGGGACTTTGTTATTATCAATAAGGGGACTTTGTTATACTCGATCAGGGCTTTGTTATACTCGATGAGGGCCTTTGTTATACTTGATCAGGGGCTTTGTTATACTTGATCAGGGGACTTTGTTATTCTCGATAAGGGGACTTTGTTATACTCGATCAGGGCCTTATACTCGTTAAGGCGCCTTTGTTATACTGAACCAGGGGATTTTGTTATACTCGATCAAGGGCCTTTGTTAAACTCGATCAGTGTTCTTTGTTATACTCGATCAGGCGACTTTGTTATACTCGATCAGGGACTTTGTTATATTCGATCAGGGGCATTGTTTTACTTCGATCAGGAAACTTTGTTATGCTCGATCAGGGACTTTTGTTATACTTGATGAGGGCTTTGTTATACTCGATCAGATGACTTTCTTATTATCGGTCAGACATTTATACTCGATCGGGGCCTTTGTTTTACTCGATCGAAACTTTGTTATACTCGATCAGGAGCCTTTGTTATACTCGATGAAGGGACTTTGTTCTACTCGATCAGAATTGTTATACTCGATCAGGGACTTCGTTATATTCGATGAGGGACTTTGTTATACTCGATCATGGGACTTTGTTATATTCGTTGAGTGGCCTTTGTTATACTCGATCAGGGCCTTTGTTTATACCCGATCAGGGACTTTGTTATACTCGATCGGGGACTTTGTTATACTCTATGAGGGACTTTGTTATACTCGATCAGGGAACTTTGTTATACTCGGTGAGGACTTTGTTATATCTCGTTCGGGGCCTTTGTTTATACTCGTTCAGGGACATTGTTATACTTGATTAGGGACTTTGTTATATAGTAGGGGGTTTTGTTTACTCGAACAGAGGGCTTTGTTATACTCTGTTCAAGGGACTTTGTCTCGATCAGGTTGGACCTCGATCAGGGACTTTGTTATACTCCACCAGGGGAGTTTGTTATACTCGTCCAGGACTTTGTTATACTCGATGAGGGCCTTTGTTAAACTCGATGAGGTACCTTTGTTATACTCGACCAGGGACTTTGTTACTCGATCAGGGCCTTTGTTATAATCGTTCAGGGAACTTTGTTATATTCGATCAGGGACTTTGTTATACTCGATCAGGGAACTTTGTTATACTCGGTCGGGGACTTTGTTATACTCGAACAGGGACTTTGTTATACTTGATCAGGGTGCTTTGTTATACTCGATCAGGGGACTTTGTTATTCTCGATAAGCGGGACTTTGTTATACTCGATCAGGGGCTTTGTTATACTCGATCAGAACTTTGTTATATCCGATGAGGGAATTTGTTATACTTGATCAGGAATTTTGTTATACTCGATGAGGGCTTTGTTATACTCCATCAGGGGCTTTGTTATACATGATCAGGGCCTTTGTTATAATCGTTTAGATGACTTTTTTTATATCGATCAGGGGACTTTGTTATACTCGATCACGGGACTTTGTTATACTCGACCAGGGAGTTTGTTATACTCGACCAGGGACTTTGTTATACTCGATGAGGGCCTTTGTTAAACTCGATGAGGGGCCTTTGTTATACTCGACCAGGGACTTTGTTATACTCGATCAGGGAATTTGTTATACTCGATCAGGGGACTTTGTTACTCGATCAAGGGCTTTGTTATACTCGATCAGGGAACTTTGTTATACTCGATCAGGGGTCTTCGTTATATTCGTTCAGGGGACTTTGTTATACTCGATTAGGGCCTTTGTTATACTCGATCAGGGGAGTTTTTATACTCGACCAGGTTACTTTGTTATACTCGATCAGGGCCTTTGTTAAATTAGGTGCCTTTGTTCTCTCGTTGGGGACTTTGTTATTCTCGATCATGGGACTTTGTTATACTCGATGAGGGCCTTTGTTATACTCGATGAGTGACTTTGTCCTCGATCCGGGAATTTGTTATACTCGATGGGGACTTTGTTATACTCGATGAGGGCCTGTTATACTCGATCAGGGCCTTTGTTATACTCGTTCAGGGACTTTGTTATACTCGATCAGGGGACTTTGTTTATATATGAGGGGCTTTTGTTATACTCAGTCTGGGAACTTTGTTTATACTGGTGAGACTTTGTTATATCTCGATCGAGGGACTTTGTTTTAATCAGAGGTTTTGTTATACTCGATGAGGACTTTGTTATACTCGATCAGGGCCTTTGTTATACTCGATCAGGGCGCTTGTCATACTCGATCAGGGACTTTGTTATACTCGACCAGAGGACTTTGTTATACTCGTTCAGGGCCTTTGTTATACTCGGTCAGGGGACTTTGTTATAATCGAACAGGGACTTTGTTATACTCGATGAGGGGCCTTTGTTATACTTGATCAGGGTGCTTGTTATACTCGATCAGGGGACTTTGTTATTCTCGATAAGGGGACTTTCTTATACTCGATCAGGGGCTTTGTTATACTCGATCAGAACTTTGTTATACTCGATGAAATTTGTTATATCGATCAGCGGACTTTGTTATACTCGATCAGGGGCTTTGTTATACTCAATCAGGAACTTTGTTATACTCGTCAATGGCCTGTTATAATCGTTCAGGAACTTTGTTATACTCGATCAGGGCCTTTGTTAAACTCGATCAGGGCCTTTGTTTATACTCGATCAGGGACTTTGCTATACTCGATCAGGGTTTGTTATACTGATTAGGGGACTTTGTTATACTCGATCAGGGGACTTTGTTATATTCGATGAGAATTTGTTATTCTCTGTCATGGGACTTTGTTATACTCGATGCGGGCCTTTGGTATACTCGATGAGGACTTTGTTCTACTCGATCAAATTTGTTATACTCGATCAGGGATTTCGTTATATTCGATGAGGGGCTGTTATACTCGATCATGGGACTTTGTTATACTCGATGAGGGGCCTTTGTTATACTCGATCAGGGCCTTTGTTATACCCGATCAGGGACTTTGTTATACTCTATGAGGGGCTTTATTATACTCGATCAGGAACTTTGTTATACTCAGTGAGGGACTGTTATACTCGATCGGGGACTGTTTTACTCGATCAGGGGTTTGTTATACCCGATGAGGGACTTTGTTCTATTCGTTCAGGGGACTTTGTTATACTTCATCAGGGGACTTTCTATACTCAATGAGGGGCTTTGTTATACCCGATCAGGGCTGTTATACTTGATGAGGGGCCATTCTTATAATCGTTCAGGCGACTTTGTTATACTCGATCAGGGACTTTGTTATACTCGATCAGGGACTTTGTTATACTCGACCAGGGGTTTGTTATACTCGACCAGGGGACTTTGTTATACTCGATGAGGGCCTTTGTTAACTCGATGAGGGCCTTAGTTATACTCGACCAGGGACTTTGTTATACCCGATCAGGGCCTCTGTTAACTCGATCAAGGGCTTTGTTATACACGATCATGGAACTTTGTTATACTCGGTCAGGGGCCTATGTTATAATCGTTCAGGACTTTGTTATACTCGATCAGGGACTTCTGTTAAACTCGATCAGGGCTTTGTTATACACGATCAGGAACTTTGTTATACTCGGTCAGAGGCCTATGTTATAATCGTTCAGGGGACTTTGTTATACTCGATCAGGGGAGTTTGTTATACTCGATCAGGGGACTTTGTATACTCGTTCAGGGACTTTGTTATAATCGTTCAGGGACTTTGTTATACTCGATCAGGGACTTTGTTATACTCAATCAGGTGACTTTGTTATACTCGACCAGGGGAGTTTGTATATACTCGATTAGGGCCTTTTGTTAAACAAGATCAGGGCTTTTTTTATACTCGATCAGGGACGGTTTATACTCGATCAGGGGCATTGTTTTACTCGATCAGGAAACTTTGTTATACTCGATCAGGGACTTTGTTATACTCGACCAGGAGTCTTTGTTATACTCGATCAGGGCCTTTATTATTCTTGATGAGGGGGCTTTGTTATACTCGATCAGGGGACTTTCTTATTCTCGGTCAGGGGACTTTGTTTATACGATCAGGGGCTTTGTTATACTCGATCAGGGAACTTTGTTATACTCGATTAGGGCTTTGTTTTACTCGATCGGAAACTTTGTTATACTCGATCAGGGCCTTTGTTATAATCGTTCAGGGACTTTGTTATTCTCGATCAGGGACTTTGTTATACTCAATCAGAGGACTTTGTTATTCTCGATCAAGGGGCTTTGTTTTACTGGATCAGTGAACTTTGTTATACTCGACAAGGGGACTTTGTTATACTCGATCAGGGCCTTTGTTATACTCGATTAGGGGCCTTTGTTACTTCTCGATCAGGGACTTTGTTATTCTCGACCAGGGTCTTTGTTATACGATCAGGGGCCTATGTTATACTTGATGAGGGCTGTTATACTCGATCAGGGACTTTCTTATACTCGATGAGGCGTTTGTTATACTCGATGAGGGACTTTGTTCGATCAGGAATTTGTTATACTCGATCAGGGACTTCGTTATATTCGATGAGGACTTTGTTATACTCGATCATGGGACTTTGTTATTGTCGATGAGCGGCCTTTGTTATACTCTATCATGGGCCTGTTATACCCGATCAGGGACTTTGTTATACTCGATCAGGGGACTTTGTTATACTCTATGAGGGCTTTGTTATACTCGATCAGGGAACTTTGTTATACTCGGTGAGGGACTTTGTTATACTCGATCGGGGACTTTGTTTTACTTGATCGGGGGTGTTGTTATACCCGATGAGGGACTTTGTTCTATTCGTGCTATGTTATACTTCATCAGGGACTTTTTATACTCAATGAGGCTTTGTTATACTATCAGGGGCATTGTTATCTTGATCAGGGACCATTGTTATAATCGTTCAGGGGACTTTGTTATACTCGATCAGGAACTTTGTTATACTCGATCAGGGGACTTTGTTATACTCGACCAGGGAGTTTGTTATACTTGACCAGGACTTTGTTATACTCGATGAGGGGCCTTTGTTATACTCGATCAGGGGCCTCTGTTAAACTCGATGAGGGCCTTTGTTATACTCGATCAGGGACTTGTTATACTTGATCAGGGGACTTTGTTATACTCGATCTGGGGCTTTGTTATACATGATCAGGGAAACTTTGTTATACTCTGTCAGCTTTGTTATAATCTTTCAGGGGACTTTGTTATACTCTATGAGGGCTTTGTCATACTCGATCAGGGAACTTTGTTATACTCGGTGAAGGGACTTTGTTATACTCGATTGGGGACTTTGTTTACTCGATCAGAGGTTTTGTTATACTCGATGAGGACTTTGTTATACTCGATCAGGGCCTTAGTTATACTCGATCAGCGGCCTTCGTTATACTCGATCATGGGACTTTGTTATACTCGACCAGGGGACTTTGTTATACTCGATCTGGGGCCTTTGTTATACTTGATCAGGGGCTTTGTTATACTCGATCAGGGACGTTGTTATTCTCGATAAGGGGGACTTTGTTATACTCGATGAGGGGCTTTGTTATACTCGATCAGGAACTTTGTTATACTTGTTCAAGGGCCTTTGTTATACTCGATTAGGGACTTTGTTATACTCGACCAGGGACTTTGTTATACTCGATCAGGGGCCTTGTTATACTTGATCAGGGTGCTTTTATACTCGATGAGGACTTTGTTATTCTCGATAAGGGGGACTTTATTATACTCGATCAGGGGGCTTTGTTATACTCGATCAGGGAACTTTGTTATACTCGATCAGGGGAATTTGTTATACTTGATCAGGGGGCTTTGTTATACTCTATCAGGGGACGTTGTTATTCTCGATAAGGGGGACTTTGTTATACTCGATGAGAGGGCTTTGTTCTACTCGATCAGGGGAATTTGTTATACTCGATCAGGGGACTTCGTTATATTCGATGAGGGGCCTTTGTTATACTCGACCAGGGACTTTGTTATACTCGTTCAGGGCCTTTGTTATACTCGGTCAGGGGACTTTGTTATAATCGAACAGGGGATTTTGTTATACTCGATGAGGGCCTTTTTATACTTGATCAGGGGCTTGTTATACTCGATTGGACTCATGGTGTTCTTGGATAAGGGGAACTTTGTTATACCCGATCAGGGGCTTTGTTATACTCGATCAGGAACTTTGTTATACTCGATGAGGAATTTGTTATACTTGATCAGCGGACTTTGTTATACTCGATCAGGGGCTTTGTTATACTCAATCAGGGAACTCAATCAGGAACATACTCGATCAATGGCCTTTGTTATAATCGTTCAGGGAACTTTGTTATATGCACGATCAGGGGGCCTTTGTTAAACTCGATCAGGGCCTTTGTTGCCTACTCGATCAGGGGACTTTGTTATACTCGATCAGGGGATATTGTTATACTCGATTAGGGACTTTGTTATACTCGATCAGGGGACTTTGTTTATATTCGATGAGGGTACGTATGTCATGGGACTTTGTTATACTCGATGCGGGGCCTTTGGTATACTCGATTTGGGACTTTGAACCTACTCGATCAGAATTTGTTATACTCAGTCAGGGGATTTCGTTATATTCATTAAGGGGCTTTGTTATATACTCGATCATGGGACTTTGTTATACTCGATGAGGGGCCTTTGTTATATACTCGATCCAGGGGCCTTTGTATACCCGATCAGGGGACTTTGTTATACTCTATGAGGGGCTTTATTATATACTCGATCAAGGAACTTTGTTATACTCAGTGAGGGACTTTGTTATACTCGATCAGGACTTGTTTACTTACTCGATCAGGGGTTTTGTTATACCCGATGAGGGACTTTGTTCCTATTCGTTCAGGGACTTTGTTATAACTTCATCGGACTTTCTTATACTCAATGAGGGGGCTTTTGTTATACCCGATCAGGGGGAACTGTTATACTTGATGAGGGCCATTCTTATAATCGTTCAGGCGACTTTGTTTATACTCGATCAGGGGACTTTGTTATACTCCGTCAGGGGACTTTGTTATACTCGACCAGGAGTTTGTTATATACTCGACCAGGGGACTTTGTTATACTCGATGAGGGGCCTTTGTTAAACTCGGTGAGGGGCCTTATACTCGACCAGGGACTTTGTTGCATACTCGATCAGGGCCTCTGTTAAACTCGATCAAGGGGCTTTGTTATACACGATCAGGAACTTTGTGTACTCGGTCAGGGGCCTATGTTATAATCGTTCAGGGGACTTTGTTATACTCGATCAGGGCCTCTGTTAAACTCGATCGGGGAGGGCTTTGTTATACACGTCAGGGAACTTTGTTATACTCGGTCAGAGGCCTATATTTATAATCGTTCAGGGGACTTTGTTATATACCGATCAGGGACTTTGTTTATACTCGATCGAGGACTTTGTTATACTCGTTCAGGGGACTGTGTTATAATCGTTCAGGGGACTTTGTTATACTCGATCAGGGGACTTTGTTATACTCAATCAGGTGACTTTGTTATACTCGACCAGGGGGCATTGTTTTTTACTCGATTAGGAAACTTTATTTATACTCGATCAGGGACTGTTATACTCCGACAGAGGGTCTTTGTTATACTCGATCAGGGGCCTTTGTTATACTTGATGAGGGGGCTTTGTATACTTCGATCAGGGGACTTTCTTATTCTCGGTCAGGGGGACTTTCTTATACTTTCGATCAGGGGCTTTGTTATACTCGATCAGGGGCCTATGTTGCGCATATACTTGATGAGGCTTTGTTATACTCCATCAGAACTTTCTTATACTTTCGATGAGAACGCTGTTATACTGCGATGAGGACTTTTGTTCCTAACTTCGATCAGGGGTGGTATACTCGATCAGGGGACTTTGTTATATTCGATGAGGACTTTGTTATACTCGATCATAGGACTTTGTTATAGTCGATGAGGGCCTTTGTTATATACCGACCAGGGGACTTTGTTATACTTTCGTCAGGGGCCTCTGTTAAACTCGATCAGGGGCCTTTGTTATACTCGATCAGGGACTTTGTTATACTCGATCAGGTGACTTTGTTATATAATATACTCGATCAGGGGCTTTGTTATACTCGATCAGAGGACTTTGTTATACTCGATCAGGGACTTTGTTATACTCAATCAGGGACTTTTTATACTTCGATCAGGGGACTTTGTTATACTTTCGATCAGGTGACTGTTATACTCGATCAGGGGCTTTGTTATACTCGATCAGGGGACTTTGTTATACTCGATCAGGGGACTTTGTTATACTCAATCGGGGACTTTTTATACTCGACCAGGGGCATTGTTTTACTCGATTAGGAAACTTGGTATAACGATCAGGGGACTTTGTTATACTTTCAAACGGGGACTTTGTTGCCTTTCGATTAGGGTCCTTTTACATTAAAGCAAGATCAGGGGCTTTGTTATACTCGATCAGGGACTTGGTTATACTCGACCAAGGGGGCATTGTTTAATCGATTAGGAAACTTTGTTATACTCGATCAGGGACTTTTGTTAAACTCGACCAGGGGCATTGTTTTACTCTATTAGAAACTTTGTTATACTCGACGGGGTCTTTGTTAGCATACTCGATCAGGGGCCTTTGTTTATACTTGATGAGGGGCTTTGTTATACTCGATCAGGGGACTTTCTTATTCTCGGTCAGGGGACTTTCTTATACCTTTCGATCAGGGGCTTTGTTATACTCGGTAAAGGGAACTTTGTTATACTCGATGAGGGGCTTTTGTTTTACTTTCGATCAGGAAACTTTTATTTATGCGATCAGGGGCCTTTGTTATAATAGTTCAGGGACTTTACATTATTCTCGATCAAGGGGACTTTTGTTATACTCGATCAGGGCTTTGTTTACTGGATCAGTGAACTTTGTTATACTCGACAAAGGGACTTTGTTACATACTCGATCAGGGCCTTTGTTATACTTTCGATCCAGGGACTTTGTTATACTCGACCAGGGTGCTGTTGCCGATCAGGGGCCTATGTTATACTTGATGAAGGGGCTTTGTTATACTCGTCAGGGAACTTTCTTATACTTCGATGAGGAGCCTTTGTTATACTCGATGAGGAGCACGTTTCCTAACTCGATCAGGGGAATTTGTTATACTCGATCAGGGGACTTCGTTATATTCGATGAGGACTTTGTTATACTCGATCATGGGACTTTGTTATAGTCGATGAGGGGCCTTTGTTATATACTCGATCAGGGACTTTGGTTTATATACTCGATGGGGAGACTCTGTTAAACTCGATCAGGGCCTTTGTTGTATGATCAGAGGGACTTTGTTATACTTTCGATCAGGGTGACTTTGTTATACTCGATCAGGGGGCTTTGTTATACTCGATCAGGGGACTTTGTTATACTCGATCAGGGGACTTTGTTATATACTCAATCAGGGGACTTTTATACTCGATCAGGGGACTTTGTTATACTTTCGATCAGGTGACTTTGTTATACTCGATCAGGGGCTTTGTTATACTCGATCAGGGGACTTTGTTATACTCGATCAGGGGACTTTGTTATACTCAATCAGGGGACTTTTATACTCGACAGGGGGCATTGTTTTACTCGATTAGGAAACTTTGTTATACTCCGATCAGGGACTTTGTTATACTCGACCAGGGGTCTTTGTTATACTTCGATGAGGGCCTTTGTTATACTTGATGAGGGCTTTGTTATGCTACTCGATCAGGGGACTTTCTTATTCTCGGTCAGAGGACTTTCTTATACTCGATCAGGGGCTTTGTTATACTCGATCAGGGAACTTTGTTATACTCGATCAGGGGCTTTTGTTTTACTCGATCAGGGAAACTTTGTTATATGATCAGGGGCCTTGGTTATAATCGTTCAGGGACTTTGTTATTCTCGATCAGGGGACTTTTGTTATACTCAATCAAGGACTTTGTTATACTCGATCAGAGGCTTTGTTTACCTGGATCAGTGAACTTTGTTATACTCGACAAGGGGACTTTGTTATACTCGATCAGGGGCCTTTGTTATACTCGATCAGGGGACTTTGTTATACTCGACCAGGGGTCTTTGTTATACTCGATCAGGGGCCTATGTTATACTTGATGAGGGGCTTTGTTATACTCGATCAGAACTTTCTTATACTCGATGAGGAGCCTTTGTTATACTCGATGAGGACTTTGTTCTAACTCGATCAGGGGAATTTGTTATACTACGTAGGGGACGCTGGGTATATTATTCGATGAGGGACTTTGTTATACTCGATCATGGGACTTTGTTATAGTCGATGAGGGGGCGCTGTTAGCATACTCGACCAGGGACTTTGTTATACTCGATCCAGGGGCCTCTGTTAAACTCGATCAGGGGCCTTTGTTATATACCGCCTTTCGATCAGGGGACTTTGTTATACTTTCGATCAGGTGACTTTGTTATACTTTCGATCCAGGGGCTTTTTATACTCCGATCAGGGGACTTTGTTATACTCGATCCAGGTGACTTTGTTATACTTACTCGATCAGGGGCTTTGTTATACTGCGTCAGGGGACTTTGTTATACTCGATCAGGGGACTTTTGTTATACTCAATCAGGGGACTTTTTTATATACTCGATCAGGGGCTTTGTTTTACTTTCGATCAGGAAACTTTGTTATACTCGATGAGGGGCCTTTGTTATAATCGTTCAGGGGACTTTGTTATACTCGATGGTGGGACTTTTATTTATACTCGATCAGCGGACTTTTATACTCGATCAGGGGACTTGTTTATATTTGACGATGGGACTTTGTTGTATTCTCGATCGTGGGACTTTGTTATACTCGATGAGGGGCCTTTGTTATACTCGATGAGGGACTTTGTTCTTCTCGATCCGGGGAATTGTTATACTCGATCCAGTTGACTTTGTTATACTCGATGAGGGCCTTTGTTATACTCGATCAGGGGCCTTTGTTATACTCGTTCATGGGACTTTTGTTATACTCGATCAGGGGACTTTGTTATACTCTATGAGGGGGCTTTGTTATACTCAATTAGGGAACTTTGTTATACTCGGTGAGGGGACTTTGTTATACTCGATGGGGGACTTTGTTTTTACTTCGATCAGAGGTTTTGTTATACTCGATAAGGGGACTTTGTTATACTCGATCAGGGGCCTTTGTTATATACTCGATCAGGGGGCCTTTGTCATACTCGATCAGGGACTTTGTTATACCCGACCAGAGGACTTTGTTATACTCGATCTGGGCCTTTGTTATACTTGATCAGGGGCTTTATTATACTCGATCAGGGGACTTTGTTATTGTCGATCAGGGGACTTTTGTTATACTCTATGAGGGGGCTTTGTTATGCTCAATGAGGGCTTTTTTATACTTGATCAGGGGCCTTTGTTATAATCGTTCAGGGGACTTTGTTATACTCGATAAGGGGACTTTGTTGCCACCTTACCAGGGACTTTGTTATACTCGATGAAGGGCCTTTGGTATACTCGAAAGAGGGACTTTGTTCTTCTCGATCAGAGGGGACTTTTGTTATACTCGATCAGGGGACATTGTTATATTCGATGGGGGACTTTGTTATACTCGATGATGGGACTGTGTTATATACTCGTTCAGGGGACTTTGTTATACTTGATCAGAGGATTTTGTTATACTAGATGAGGGGGCTTTGTTATACTCGATCAGAGCTTTGTTATACTTGATTAGGGGCCTTTTATTTATAATCGACCAGGAGTTTGTGCCTCGACCAGGGGACTTTCGGTATACTCGATGAGGGGCCTTTGGTAAACTCGATGAGAGGCCTTTGATATACTCGACCAGGGGACTTTGTTATACTCGATCATGGGCCTCGGTTAAACTCGATCAGGGGCCTGGCCTTTGTTATACTCGATCAGGGGACTTTGTTATTCTCGATCAGGGACTTTGTTATACTCGATCAGGGGCTTTGTATATTCGATGAGGGACTTTGTTATACTCGATCATGGGTTTGTTATATTCGATGGGGGACTTTGTTATACTCGTTCGGGGGCCTTTGTTATACTCGATCAGGGGCCTTTGTTATACCCGATCAGGGACTTTGTTATACTCGATCAGGGGACTTTGTTATACTCTATGAGGACTTTGTTATACTCGATCAGGAACTTTGTTATACTCGGTGAGGGACTTTGTTATACTCGTTCGGGGCCTTTGTTATACTCGTTCAGGGACATTGTTATACTTGATTAGGGGACTTTGTTATACTCGAGTAGGGGTTTTTGTTTTACTCGATCAGAGGGCTTTGTTATACTCGTTCAGGGACTTTGTTATACTCGATCAGAGGACTTTGTTATACTCGATCAGGACTTTGCTCAACCAGGGAGTTTGTTATACTCGACCAGGGACTTTGTTATACTCGATGGGGCCTTTAAACTCGATGAGGTACCTTTGTTATACTCGACCAGGGACTTTGTTATACTCGATCAGGGCCTTTGTTATAATCGTTCAGGGAACTTTGTTATATTCGATCAGGGACTTTGTTATACTCGATCAGGAACTTTGTTATACTCGGTCAGGGGACTTTGTTATACTCGAACAGGGGACTTTGTTATACTTGATCATGGTGCTTTGTTATACTCGATCAGGGGACTTTGTTATTCTCGATAAGCGGACTTTGTTATACTCGATCAGGGCTTTGTTATACTCGATCAGGAACTTTGTTATATCGATGAGAATTTGTTATATGATCAGGACTTTGTTATACTCGATGAGGGGCTTTGTTATACTCGATCAGGGGCTTTGTTATACATGATCAGGGGCGCTGTTATAATCGTTTAGATGACTTTGTTATATACTCGATCAGGGACTTTGTTATACTCGATCACGGGACTGTTGCCTACTCGACAGGGGAGTTTGTTATCTCGACCAGGGACTTTCGTTATACTCGATGAGGGCCTTTATTTATACTCGATAGGGGCCTTTGTTATACTCGACCAGGGACTTTGTTATACTCGAATAAAGACGCTGTTATAATCGAATTCAGGGAACTTTGTACATATTCGATCAGGACTTTGTTATACTCTCGATCAGGGAACTTTGTTATACTCGGTCAGGGGACTTTGTTATACTCGAACAGGGGACTTTGTTATGCTTGATCATGGTGCTGTTATACTCGATCAGGACTTTGTTATTCCTCAAATGGCAGACTTTGTTATACTCGATCAGGGGGCTGTTATACTCGATCGAGAACTGTTATATCGATAGGGGAATTTGTTGCATACTTGATCGCAGGAACTTTGTTATGCCTCGATGAAGACTTTGTTATACTCGATCAGGGGCTTTGTTATACATGATCAGGGCGCTGTTATAATCGTTTAGATAACTTTGTTATACTCGATCGGGGACTTTTATTTATACTCGATCACGGGACTTTGTAGCATACTCGACCAGGGGTTGTTATACTCGACCAGGGGACTTTGTTATACTCGATGAGGGCGCTGTTATACTCGATGAGGCCTTTGTTATATACTCTGACCAGGGGACTTTGTTATACTCGATCAGAATTTGTTATACTCGATCAGGGACTTTGTATACTCGATCAGGGAAACTGTTATACTCGATCAGAACTTTGTTATACTCGATCGGGGTCTTCGTTATAATCGTTAAGGGACTTTGTTATACTCGATTGAGGGCCTTTGTTATACTCGATCAGGGAGTTTTTATACTCGACGATTGCTGTTATCTCGATCAAGGGGCTGTTAAACTCGATTAGGGGCCTTTGTTGCGCATACTCGATGAGGGACTTTGTTATTCTCGATCAGGGACTTTATTAAGCTCGATCAGGGTCTTTGTTATACTCGATCAGGGACTTTGTTATACTCGATCAGGGGACTTTGTTATACTCGTTCAGGGGACTGTGTTATAATCGTTCAGGGGACTTTGTTATACTCGATCAGGGGACTTTGTTATACTCAATCAGGTGACTTTGTTATACTCGACCA
This sequence comes from Homarus americanus, assembly GCF_018991925.1. NCBI lineage: Eukaryota > Metazoa > Arthropoda > Malacostraca > Decapoda > Nephropidae > Homarus > Homarus americanus. The sequence continues at coordinate 52,589 of NW_024742446.1, forward strand.
GGGGAGTTTGTTATACTCGATTAGGGTCCTTTGTTAAACAAAATCAGGGGCTTTTGTTATACTCGATCAGGGACTTGGTTATACTCGACCAGGGGCATTGTTTTACTCGATTAAAACTTTATTTATACTCGATCAGGACTTTGTTGCTCTCGACCAGGGTCTTTATACTCGATCAGGGGCCTTTGTTATACTTGATGAGGGGCTTTTTGTTATACTCGATCAGGGGACTTTCTTATTCTCAAGTCAGGGGACTTTCTTATACTCGATCAGGGGCTGTTATACTCGATCGAGGGCCTATGTTATATGATGAGGGGGCATTTAACCTCCATCAGGGAACTTTCTTATACTCAATGAAGACGCTGTATACTCGATGAGGACTTTGTTCCACTCGATCAGAATTTGGTATACTCGATCAGGGACTGAAATTATATTCCGATGAGGGACTTTGTTATACTCGATCATGGGACTTTGTTATAGTCGATGAGGGGCGCTGTTATATACTCGACCAGGGACTTTGTTGCTTCTCGATTAGGGGCCTCTGTTAAACTCGATCAGGGGCCTTTGTTATACTCGATCAGGGGACTGTTATACTCGATCAGGTGACTTTGTTATACTCGATCAGGGGCTTTTGTTATACTCGATCAGGGACTTTGTTATACTCGATCAGGGACTTTGTTATACTCAATCCAGGGGACTTTTATACTCGATCAGGGGACTTTGTTATACTCGATCAGGTGACTTTGTTGCTCTCGATCAGGGGGCTTTGTTATGCTCGATCAGGGGACTTTGTTATACTCAGTCAGGGGACTTTGTTGCTCATAAAATGAGGACTTTTTATACTCGACCAGGGGGCATTGTTTTTACTCTAATTTAGGAAACTTTGTTGCTCTCTGATCAAGGGACTGTTATACTCGACAAGGGACTTTGTTATCACTTTCGATTAAGTCCTTTGTTAAAGCAAGATCAGGGACTTTGTTATATACTCGATCAGGGACTTTGTTATACTCAATCTGATTTTTATACTCGACCAAGGGCATTGTTTTACTCGATTAAAACTTTGTTATACTCGATCAAGGGACTGTTATACTCGACGGGGGTCTTTGTTATACTCGATAGGGGGCCTTTGTTATACTTGATGAGGGGAGCTTTGTTATACTCGATCAGGGCTTTCTTATTCTCGGTCAGGACTTTCTTATACTCGATCAGGGGCTTTGTTATACTCGATCGAAACTTTGTTATACTCGATCCAGGTGCTTTTATTTTTACTCGATCGGAAACTTTGTTATACTCGATCAGGGCCTTTGTTATAATCGTTCAGGGGACTTTGTTATTCTCGATCAGGGACTTTGTTATACTCAATCAGAGGACTTTGTTATATCGATCAGGGGCTTTGTTTTACTGGATCAGTGAACTTTGTTATACTCGACCAAGGGACTTTGTTATACTCGATCAGGGGCCTTTGTTATACTCGATCAGGGACTTTGTTATACTCGACCAGGGGTCTTTGTTATACTCGATCAGGGGCCTATGTTATACTTGATGAGGGGAACTTTGTTATACTCGATCAGGGAACTTTCTTATACTCGATGAGGAGCCTTTGTTATACTCGATGAGGACTTTGTTCCTAACTCGATCAGAATTTGTTATACTCGATCAGGGGACTTCATATATTCGATGAGGGACTGTTATACTCGATCATGGGACTTTGTTATAGTCGATGAGGGGCCTTTGTTATACTCGACCAGGGGACTTTGTTATACTCGATCAGGGGCCTCTGTTAGAAAGCTCGATCAGGGGCCTTTGTTATACTCGATCAGGGGACTTTGTTATACTCGATCAGGTGACTTTGTTTTACTCAGTGGGGCTTTGTTATACTCGATCAGGGACTTTGTTATACTCTGATCAGGGGACTTTGTTATATACTCAATCAGGGGACTTTTTATACTCGATCAGGGGACTTTTGTTATACTCGATCAGGTGACTTTGTTATATACTCGATCAGGGGCTTTGTTATATACTCGATCAGGGGACTTTGTTATACTCGATCAGGGGACTTTGTTACTCTCAATCAGGGACTTTTTATACTCCGATCAGGGGCTTTGTTTTTACTCGATCAGGAAACTTTGTTATACTCGATGAGGGCCTTTGTTATAATCGTTCAGGGGACTTTGATATACTCGATCATTGGGACTTTGGTATACTCGATCAGCGGACTTTTTATACTCGATCAGGGGACTTTGTTATATAGTATTCTGACGAGGGACTTTGTTATTCTCGATCGTAGGACTTTGTTATACTCGATGAGGGCTTTGTTATACTCGATGAGGACTTTGTTCTTCTCGATCCGAAATTTGTATACTCGATCAGGGGACTTTGTTATACTCGATGAGAGACGCTGTTGCTACTCGATCAGGGCCTTTGTTACCTCGTTCATGGAACTTTATTTATACTCGATCAGGGACTTTATTTATACTCTATGAGGGGAGCTTTGTTATACTCAATTAAGGGGAACTTTATTTATACTCGGTAGAGGGACTTTGGTATACTCGATCGGGGACTTTGTTTACTCGATCAGGAGTTTTATACTCGATGAGGACTTTGTTATACTCGATCAGGGGGCCTTTGTTATACTCGATCAGGGGCCTTCGTCTCGATCAGGGCTTTGTTATACCCGACCAGAGGACTTTGTTTATATACTCGATCTGGGGCCTTTGTTATACTTGATCAGGGGCTTTGTTATACTCGATCAGGGGACTTTGTTTATTGTCGATCAGGACTTTGTTATATACTCTATGAGGGCTTTGTTATGCTCAATGAGGGCTTTTATACTTGATCCAGGGGCCTTTGTTATAATCGTTCAGGGACTTTTCAATTTATACTCGATAAGGGGACTTTGTTATACGCAGGGGACTTTGTTATACTCGATGAAGGGCTTTTGAGTATACTCGAAGGGGACTTTGTTCTGCCGATCAGGGGACTTTGTTATACTCGATCAGGGGACATTGTTATATTCGATGAGGGACTTTGTTATACTTTCGATGATGGGACTGTGTTATACTCGTTCAGGGACTTTGTTATATACTTGATCAGAGGATTTTTGTTATACTAGATGAGGGGCTTTGTTACCTCGATCAGGGGGCTTTGTTATACTTGATTAAGGGCCTTTGTTATAATCGACCAGGGGGTTGTTATACTCGACCAGGGACTGTTATACTCGATGAGGGCGATAGAAAGCTCGATGAAGGCCTTTGATATACTCGACCAGGGACTTTGTTATACTCGATCATGAGCTTTTCAGTTAAACTCGATCAGGGGACTTTGTTATACTCTATGAGGACTTTGTTATACTCGATCAGAACTTTGTTATACTCGGTGAGGGACTTTGTTATACTCGTTCAGGGCCTTTGTTATACTCGTTCAGGGACATTGTTATACTTGATTAGGGACTTTGTTATACTCGAGTAGGTTTGTTTTACTCGATCAGAGGGCTTTGTTATACTCGTTCAGGGGACTTTGTTATACTCGATCAGAGAACTTTGTTATACTCGATCAGGGGACTTTGTTATACTCAACCAGGAGTTTGTTATATCTCGACCAGGGGACTTTGTTATACTCGATGAGGGCCTTTGTTAAACTCGATGAGGTACTTTGTTATACTCGACCAGGGACTTTGTTATACTCGATCAGGGCCTTTGTTATAATCGTTCAGGAACTTTGTTATATTCGATCAGGGACTTTGTTATACTCGATCAGAACTTTGTTATACTCGGTCGGGGACTTTGTTATACTCGAACAGGACTTTGTTATACTTGATCATGGTGCTTTGTTATACTCGATCAGGGACTTTGTTATTCTCGATAAGCGGGACTTTGTTATACTCGATCAGGGCTTTGTTATACTCGATCAGGAACTTTGTTATATCCGATGAAATTTGTTATACTTGATCAGGGAACTTTGTTATACTCGATGAAGGGGCTTTGTTATAATCGATCAGGGGCTTTGTTATACATGATCAGGGGCCTTTGTTTATAATCAGTTTAGGATGACTTTTGTTATACTCCGATCAGGTCTTTGTTATACCCCATCACGGACTTTTGTTATACTCGGACCAGGAGTTTTGTTATACTGACCAGGACTTTGTTATACTCCGGATGAGGGGCCTTTTGGTTATACTCGATGAGGGGCCTTTGTTATACTCGACCAGGGGATTCTTGTTATACTCGATCAGGGGAATTTTGTTATACTCCGGATCAGGGACTTTGTTATACCTGATCAGGGGCTTTGTTATATACTCGATCAGGAACTTTTGTTATACCTCGAATTGTGGGTCTTCGTTATAATCGCTAAGGGACTTTTGTTATACTCGATTAGGGGCCTTTTGGTTATACCTGCTGATCAGGGAGTTTATACCGACCAGGTTACTTTGTTATACTCTCGATCAGGGCCTTTGTTAAACTCCCGATTAGGGCCTTTGTTATACTCGATGAGGGGACTTGTTATTTCTCGATCAGGACTGAAAGCAACCCGATCAGGGTCTTTTGTTATACTCGATTAGGGAACTTTTGTTATAATTTCCGATGAGGAAACCTGTTATACTCGATCAGGGGACTTTGTTATGCCCTCACCAGGGGACTTTTATACCGATCAGGGGCTTTGTTTTTACTCGGGATCAGGAAACTTTGTTATAATTTCCGCGATCAGGGCCTTTGTTATAATCGTTCAGGGACTTTGATATACTCGATCATGGGACTTTTGTTATACTCGATCGGGGACTTTGTTATATACTCGATCAGGGTTTTTGTTATATTCGGAAGAGGGACTTGTTATTCTCGATCTTGGATCTTATATACTCGATGAGGGGCCTTTTGTTATTCTCGATGGAGTGACTTTGTTCTTCGATCCGGGGAATTTGTTATACTCGATCAGGGGACCCCCGTTATATTCGTTGAGGGGACTTTTTTGTTATACCTCGATCAGGGGATCTTTGTTATACCTCGATGAGGGGCCTTTTGTTATGCCTCGATCAGGGGCCTTTGTTATGCCTCGTTCAGGGGACTTGTTATACTCGATCAGGACTTTGTTATACCGCGAGGGGCCACACTCAGTCAGGGAACTCTGTTATACTCGGTGAGGGGATTTTGTTATACCGATCGGGGAATTTGTTTTACCCTGACTGGTGTTTTTATACCTGATGAGGACTTTGTTGTACTCGATCAGGGGCCTGTTATGCTCTGATCAGGGGCCTTGCGGTCATACCCGCTGATCAGGGACTTTAAGCTATGCTCGACCAGAGGATCTCTGTTATAATTTCCGATCTGTGGGGCCTTGTTATACTTTGGATCAGGGGCTTTGTTATACTCGATTAGGGACTTTGTTATTTTCGATAAGGGGACTTTGTTATACTCGATCGTGGGGCTTTTGTTATAGTCGATCAGTAAACTTTGTTATACCTCCGTTCAGGGCATTTGTTATACCCGTCAGGGCCTTTTGTTATAATCGCCGAACAGGGACCTTGTTATACCTCGATGAGGTGCCTTGTTATATCGGATCGGGGGTGTTTTGTTGCTAACGATCAGGGACCTGGTTATTCTCGATAAGGGGACCCTTGTTATACCGATCAGGGCTTTTGTTATACTCGATCAGGGAACTTTGTTATACTCGATGAGGGGAATTTGTTATACTCGATCAGCGGACTTTGTTATACTGATCAGGGGCTTTGTTATACTCTCAATCAGGAACTTTTGTTATGCTCCGGATCAATGGCCTTTGTTATACCGTTCAGGGAACTTTGTTATACCGATCAGGGGCCTTGTTAAACCCGATCAGGGGCCTTTGGTTATACTCTCGGATCAGGGACTTTGTTATACCTGATCAGGATTTTGTTATACCTGATTAGGGACTTTGTTATACTCGGATCAGGGACTTTGTTATATTCTGATGAGGGAATTTGTTATTCTCTGTCATGGGATCCTTGTTATACCTCGATGCGGGCCTTTGGTATACTCGATGAGGGATCTTGGCTCATGATCAGGGGAATTTGTTATACTCGATCAGGGGATTTCGTTATATTCGATGAGGGGGGCTTTGTTATACCCGATCATGGGACCTTTTGTTAGTACTCATGAGGGGCCTTTGTTATACCTCGGATCAGGGGCCTTTGCTATACCCGATCAGGGGACTTTGTTATACTTATGAGGGGCTTTATTATACTCGATCAGGAACCTTGTTATACTCAGTGAGGACTTTGTTATTCTCGATCGGGGACTTTGTTTTTACTCCCGGATCAGGGCTTCTTGTTATACCCGATGAGGGACTTTGTTCTATTCCGTTCAGGGACTTTGTTAGCTCATCAGGGACTTCTTATACTCACGAGGGGGCTTTGTTATAATCTTCGACTAGGGGGCTTTTGTTATACTTATGAGGGCCATTCTTTATAATCGTTCGGGTGACTTTGTTATACCTGAGATCAGGCCTTTGTTATACTCGATCAGGGACTTTGTTATACTCGACCAGGGAGTTGGTTATACTCGACCAGGGGACTTGTTATACTCGATGAGGGCCTTTTGTTAAACTCTCGATGAGGGGCCTTAGTTATACTCGACCCCAGGGACTTTGTTATACTCGATCAAGGGCCTCTTTAAACTCGATCAAGGGGCTTTGTTATACACGATCAGGAACTTTGTTATACTCGGTCATGGGCCTATGTTATAATCGTTCACGGGACTTTGTTATACTCGATCAGGGCCTCTGTTAAACTCGATCAGGGGCTTTGTTATACACGATCAGGGAACTTTATTATACTCGGTCAGAGGCCTATGTTATAATCGTTCAGGGACTTTGTTATACTCGATCAGGGTCTTTATACTCGATCAGGGACTTTGTTATACTCGTTCAGGGACTTTGTTATAATCGTTCAGGGACTTTGTTATACTCGATCAGGGGACTTTGTTATACTCAATCAGGGGACTTTGTTATACTCGACCAGGGAGTTTGTTATACTCGATTAGGGCCTTTGTTAAACAAGATCAGGGCTTTTGTTATACTCGATCAGGGACTTGGTTATACTCGATCAGGGGTGTTTTACTCGATCAGGAAACTTTGTTATACTCGATCAGGGGACTTTGTTATACTCGACCAGGGGTCTTTGTTATATCTCGATCAGGGAACTTTGTTATACTCGATCAGGGGCTGTTTTACTCGATCAGGAAACTTTGTTATACTCGATTAGGGGCCTTTGTTATAATCGTTCAGGGACTTTGTTATTCTCGATCAGGGACTTTGTTATACTCAATCAGAGGACTTTGTTATACTCGATCAGGGGCTTTGTTTTAATGGATCAGTGAACTTTGTTATACTCGACAAGGGACTTTGTTATACTCGATCAGGGCCTCTGTTATACTCGATCAGGGCCTTTGTTATACTCGATCAGGGGACTTTGTTATACTCGACCAGGGTCTTTGTTATACTCGATCAGGGGCCTATGTTATACTTGATGAGGGGCTTTGTTATACTCGATCAGGGGACTTTCTTATACTCGATGAGGGGCCTTTCTTATACTCGATGAGGACTTTGTTCTAACTCGATCAGAATTTTTATACTCGATCAGGGACTTCGTTATATTCGATGAGGGGACTTTGTTATACTCGATCATGGGACTTTGTTATAGTCGATGAGGGCCTTTGTTATACTCTATCATGGGCCTTTGTTATACTCGATCAGGGCCTTTGTTATACTTGATCAGGGTGCTTTGTTATACTCGATCAAGGGACTTTGTTATTCTCGATAAGGGGACTTTATTATACTCGATCAGGGGCTTTGTTATAATCGTTCAGGGACTTTGTTATACTCGATCAGGGTCTTTGTTATACTCGATCAGGGACTTTGTTATACTCGTTCAGGGACTTTGTTATAATCGTTCAGGGGACTTTGTTATACTCGATCAGGGGACTTTGTTATACTCAATCAGGGGACTTTGTTATACTCGACCAGGGGACTTTGTTATACTCAATCAGAGGACTTTGTTATACTCGATCAGGGGGCTTTGTTTTAATGGATCAGTGAACTTTGTTATACTCGATCAGGGAACTTTGTTATACTCGATCAGGGGAATTTGTTATACTTGATTAGGGGGCTTTGTTATACTCGATCAGGGGACGGTGTTATTCTCGATAAGGGGACTTTGTTATACTCGATGAGGGGGCTGTTCTACTCGATCAGGAATTTGTTATACTCGATCAGGGGACTTCGTTATATTCGATGAGGGCCTTTGTTTATACTCGATCAGAGGGCTTTGTTATACTCGATCAGGGCCTCTGTTAAAACTCGATCAGGGCCTCTGTTATACTCGATCAGGGGACTTTGTTATACTCGATCAGGTGACTTTGTTATACTCGATCAGAGGGCTTTGTTATACTCGATCAGGGGACTTTGTTATATGATCAGGAGTTGTTATACTCAATCAGGACTTTGTTATATCGATCAGGGCACATTGTTATACTTGATCAGGGACTTTGTTATACTCGATGAGGGCCTTTGTTATACTCGATGAGGGACTTTGTTCTACTCGATCAGGTAATTTGTTATTCTCGATCAGGACTGTTATATTCCATGAGGGATTTGTTATACTCGATGAGGACATTAATATACTCTATGAGGGGCTTTGTTATACTCGATCAGGAACTTTGTTATACTCCGTGAGGGACTTTGTTATACTCGATCGGGGACTTTGTTTACTCTCGATCAGGGAGTTTTTATTCTCGACCAGGAACTTTGTTATACTCGATCAGGGACTTTGTTATACGGACTGTGTTATACCTGATCAGGGACTTTGCTATACTCGATCAGGGGGCTGGTTTTACCTGGATCAGGAAACTTTGTTATACCTGGATCAGGGCCTTTATTATAATCGTTCAGAGGATTTTATACCCGATCAGGGATTTTGTTACCTGATCAGGGGACTTTGTTATACCTGATCAGGGACTTTGTTATATTCGATGAGGGACTTTTGTTATTCTCGATCATGGACTTTGTTATACCCGCGATGAGGGGCCTGTTATACTCGATGAGGGGACTTTGTCTCTACCTGATCAGGGAATTTGTTATACTTGATCAGGGACTTCGATATATCTGATGAGGGGACTTTGCTATACTCGATCATGGGACTTTGTTATACTCGAAGAGGGGCCTTTGTTATACTCGATCAGGGGCCTTGTTATACCTGATCAGGGAACTTATACTCTGTGAGGGGACTTTGTTATACCTGATCAGGCTTTTGTGGACAGTCCATTGAGGGACTGGTTCTATTCGTTCAGGAGTTTGTTATACTTCATCAGGGACTTTCTATAATTTCAATGAGGGAGCTTTGTTATACCCGATTAGGGGCTTTGCTATACTTGATCAGGGGCCTTTTGTTATAATCGTTCAGGGACTTTGTATACCTGATCAGGGACTTTGTTATACCTGATCAGGGACTTTATACCTGACCAGGGTTTGTTATACTCGATCAGGAACTTATAGCCTGTGAGGGACTTTGTTATACTCGATCGGGGACTTTGTTTTACCTTTCGGATCAGGAGGTTTTGTTATACCTGATGAGGACTTTGCTATACCTCGATCAGGGCCTTTATTATACTGGGATGAGGGCCTTTGCTATACTCGATCAGGGACTTTTTATACTCGACCAGGGGACTTTGTTATACTCGATCTGGGACCTTTGTTATACTTGGATCAGGGGCTTTGTTATACCTGATCAGGGGACTCTTTTTTTGTTATTCTCGATAAGGGGACTTGTTAGACCCGATCAGGGGCTTTGCTATTCTCGACCAGGCGACTTTATATACCTGATCAGGGCCTTTGTCATGCTTGATCAGGGGGCTTTGCTATACTGATCAGGGGACTTTGTTATTCTCGAAAAGAGGGACTTTGTTTATACTCGATCAGGGGCTTTACACTGATCAGAAATTATATATCTGATCAGCCTTTGTGGTTATAATCGTTCAGGGACTTTGTTATACTGATCAGGGACTTTTTATACTCAATCAGGGGACTTTGTTATACTCGATCAGGGACTTTGTTATACCGAATAGGGCCTTTGTTAAACCTGATCAAAGGCCTTTGTTATTCTCGATGAGTCTTTTGTTAAACCTGATGAGGGGACTTGTTCTACCTGCATAGGACTTTTGTTATACTTCATGAGGGGACTTTCTTATACTCAATGAGGGGGCTTTTGTTATACCTGATCAAAGGCTTTATATACTTGGATCAGGGGCCTTGTTATAATCGTTCAGGGACTTTTTGTTATACCTCGATCAGGGACTTGCTATACTCGATCAGGGATTTTGTTATACTCGATCAGGGGACTTTGTTATACCTGTTCAGGGACCTTGTTATACTTGATCCGGGAACTCGTATATACCTGATGAGGGGCTTTATTATACTCGATGAGGGGGCTTTGCTATACACATCAGGGCCTTTGTTATTCGTTCAGGGGACTTTGTTATGGTTCATCAGTGGACTTTGTCTCTACCTGCTCAGGGACCTTGTTATACTTGGATCAGGGATTTGTTATACCTGGGATGAGGCTTTGTTATACCTGGATCAGGGCTTTATATACTCTTGGATCAGGGCCTTTGGTTATAATCGACCAGGGAGTTTGTTATACTGACCAGGGGACTTTGTTAAACCGATGAGGGGCCTTTGTTAAACCTCAAGAGGGGCCTTTGTTATACCTCGACCAGGACTTTGTTATACCGATCATGGGCCCTGTTAAACTCCGGATCAGGACCTTGTTATACCTGATCAGGGACTCGGTTATTCTCGATCAGGGACCCTTGCTATACCTCGATCAGGTAATTTGTTATACTCAATGAGGGGCCTTTGTTATACTCGATCAGAGTCCTTTGTTATACCCGATCAGGGACTTTGTTATACTCTGATCAGGAGACTTTTGTTTTACCCGATCAGGGACTTTGTTATTAGATCAAGGACTTTGTTATCCCCGATCAGGGGCCTTTGTTATACCTGATCAGATTCCTTTGTTATACTCGATCAGGGACTTTGTTATACCTGGATCAGAGACTTTGTTTTACCTGATCAGGGACTTTGTTATACAGATCAAGGACTTTGCTATCCTCGATCAGGGACTTTTGTTATACCTGATAGAGGGGACTTTGTTATACCTGATCAGGGGTCCTTGTTATACTCGATCAGGGACTTTGTTATACTCGATCAGGGGACATTGTTATACTCGACCAGGCCCCTTTGTTATACTCTCATCAGGGCCTATGTTATACTTGATGAGGGGGCTTTGTTATGCCTGATCAGGGACTTTTCATTCTTGATGAGGGAATTTTATTATACTCCGATCATTGGGCTTCGTTATACTCGACGAACTCTTTGTTATACTCGATCAGGGCCTTTGTTATACTGTTCAGGCGCCTTATATTCCGGATCAGAGGCCTTTGTTATTCTCGACCAGGGATTTTGTTATACCTGATGAGGGGCCTTGTTAAACTCGATCAGGGGCCATTGTTATACTCAATCAGCGGACTCAAGTTATGCCTATGGGATCAGGGTTCTGTTATACCTGATCAGGGGGCTTTTGTTTTACTCGATCAGGAAACTTTGCTTATACTCGATCAGGGTCTTTGTTATAATCAAATTCAGGGACTTTGTTATACTGATCAGGGGACTTTTGTTATACCTCGATCAGGGACTTGTTATACCTGATGAGGGAAGTTTTGTTTTACCTGATTAGAAACTTTGTTATACCTGATCAGGGGCCTTTGTTATGCACCCAGAAAATTTTGTTATACTCGATCAGGGGAATTTTGCCACCTCATGGAAATGGCTATACCCAGAAAACTGTCCATCCAGGACTTTAAGCCAAAACTGACAGGGACTTTGCTATACCTGGATCAGGGGGCTGGTCATACTGATCAGCGGGCTTTGTTATGTTTTGATCAGGGGCCTTTGTTATAATCTGTTCAGGAGACTTTGTTATACCTGGATCAGGGGCTTTGCTATACCTTTATCAGGGCCTTGTTATACCTGATCAGGGGCCTTGTTATACCCGGGATCAGGGACGTTGTTATACTGATCAGGGACTTTGTTATACCTGCTGGTGAGGGGACTTTGCTATACGCGATCAGGGACCTTTGTTATACCTGTTCAGGGAAGTTGATATACGGAGCAGGGACTTGAAATACTACTGGATGAGGGGCTTTATACCTCAATCAGAGGGCTTCATTATAATTTGGATCAGGGGCCTTTGTTATAACTGTTCAGGGACATTGCTATACCTGGATCAGTGGACTTTGTTATACTCGGTCAGGGACTTGTTATACCTGGATGAGGGGCCTTTGTTATACTCGATGAGGGACTGTGTTATACTCGTTCAGGGACTTTGTTATACTCGGATCAGGGGCATTTGTTATACTGAATAGAGCCTTTGTTAAACTCGATCAAAGGCCTTGTTATTCGATGAGGGCCTGTTAAACTCTGATTAGGGACTTTGTTCTACCTGTTCAGGGACGTTGTTATACTCTGATCAGGAGACTTTGTTATACCTGATGAGGGGCTTTGTTATACTCGGGATCAGGGGCTTTTGCTATAATTGACTAAGGGCCTTTATTATAATCGTTCAGGGACTTTGCTATGCTCGGACCAGGGACTCTCGGTTATACTTGATCAGGGGCCTTTGTTATAATCGTTCAGGGGACATTGTTATACTCGATCAGTGGACTTTGTTATACTCGGTCAGGGGACTTTGTTATACTCGATGAGGGGCCTTTGTTATACTCGATGAGGGGACTGTGTTATACTCGTTCAGGGGACTTTGTTATACTCCGATCATGGGACTTTGTTATACTCGATGAGGACCCTTTTTTATACTCGATGAGGGACTTTGTTATACTCGATCATGGGACTTTGTTATACTCGATCACGGGAATTTGTTATACTCGATCAGCTGACTTTGTTATATTCGATGAGGGGACTTTGTTATACTCGATCAGGGGCCTTAGTTATACTCGATCAGCGGCCTTCGTTATACTCGATCATGGGACTTTGTTGTACTCGACCAGGGGACTTTGTTATACTCGATCTGGGGCCTTTGTTATACTTGATCAGGGGGCTTTGTTATACTCGATTAGGGGACGTTGTTATTCTCGATAAGGGGGACTTTGTTATACTCGATGAGGGGGCTTTGTTATACTTAGATTAGGGAACTTTCTTATACTCGTTCAAGGGCCTTTGTTATACTCGATTAGGGGACTTTGTTATACTCGACCAGGGGACTGTATTATACTCGATCAGGGGCCTTTGTTATACTTGATCAGGGTGCTTTGTTATACTCGATCAGGGGACTTTGTTATTCTCGATAAGGGGGACTTTATTATACTCGATGAGGGGGCTTTGTTATACTCGATCAGGGAACTTTGTTATACTCGATGAGGGGAATTTGTTATACTCGATAAGGGGACTTTGTTATACTCGATCAGAGGGCTTTGTTATACTCGATCAGGGAACTTTGTTATACTCGTTCAGTGGCCTTTGTTATAATTGTTCAGGGAACTTTGTTATACTCGATCAGGGGACTTTGTTATACTCGATCAGGGGAGTTTTTTTATTCTCGACCAGGGGACTTTGTTATACTCGATCAGGGGCCTTTGTTATACTCGATCAGGGGACTTTGTTATACTCTTTCAGGGGACTTTGTTATACTCGATCAGGGATCTTTGTTATACTCGATTAGGGAACTTTGATATACTCGATCAGGGGACTTTGTTATACTCCATCAGGGGACTTTGTTATACTCGATCAGGGGACTTTGTTGCTCTCCAATCAGGGGACTTTGTTATACTCGATCGGGACTGTGTTATACTTTCGATCAGGGGACTTTATTTATACTCGATCAGGGGCTTTTGTTTTTACTCGATCAAGGAAACTTTGTTAGCATACTCGATCAGGGGCGCTATTATAATCGTTCCAGGATTTTGTTATACTCGATCAGGGGACTTTGTTATACTCGATCAGGGGACTTTGTTATATTCGATGAGGGGACTTTGTTATTCTCGATCATGGGACTTTGTTATACTCGATGAGGGGCCTTTGTTATACTCGATGAGGGGACTTTGTTCTACTCGATCAGGGGAATTTGTTATACTTGATCAGGGGAATTTGTTATACTCTATGAGGGGGCTTTGTTATACTCGATCAGGGAACTTTGTTATACTCGGTGAGGGGACTTTGTTTTACTCGATCAGGGGGTTTTGTGATACCCGATGAGGGGACTTTGTTCTATTCGTTCAGGGGAGTTTGTTATACTTCATCAGGGGACTTTCTTATACTCAATGAGGGAGCTTTGTTATACCCGATTAGGGGGCTTTGTTATACTTGATCAGGGGCCTTTGTTATAATCGTTCAGGGGACTTTGTTATACTCGATCAGGGGACTTTGTTATACTCGATCAGGGGACTTTGTTATACTCGACCAGGGGAGTTTGTTATACTCGATCAGGGAACTTTGTTATACTCCGTGAGGGGACTTTGTTATACTCGATTGGGGACTTTGTTTTACTCGATCAGAGGTTTTTGTTATACTCGATGAGGGGACTTTGTTATACTCGATCAGGGGCCTTTATTATACTCGATGAGGGGCCTTTGCTATACTCGATCAGGGGACTTTTTTATACTCGACCAGGGGACTTTGTTATACTCGATCTGGGACCTTTGTTATACTTGATCAGGGGGCTTTGTTATACTCGATCAGGGGACTTTGTTATTCTCGATAAGGGGACTTTGTTAGACTCGATCAGGGCTTTGATATTCTCGACCAGGCGACTTTGTTATACTCGATCAGGGGCCTTTGTCATGCTTGATCAGGGGCTTTGTTATACTCGATCAGGGGACTTTGTTATTCTCGAAAAGGGGACTTTGTTATACTCGATCAGGGGGCTTTGTTATACTCGATCAGGGAACTTTGTTATACTCGATCAGGGGCCTTTGTTATAATCGTTCAGGGGACTTTGTTATACTCGATCAGGGGACTTTTTATACTCAATCAGGGGACTTTGTTATACTCGATCAGGGACTTTGTTATACTCGAACAGGGGCCTTTGTTAAACTCGATCAAAGGCCTTTGTTATTCTCGATGAGGGGCCTTTGTTAAACTCGATGAGGGGACTTTGTTCTACTCGTACAGGGGACTTTGTTATACTTCATGAGGGGACTTTCTTATACTCAATGAGGGGGCTTTGTTATACCCGATCAAAGGGCTTTGTTATACTTGATCAGGGGCCTTTGTTATAATCGTTCAGGGGACTTTGTTATACTCGATCAGGGGACTTGGTTATACTCGATCAGTGGACTTTGTTATACTCGATCAGGGGACTTTGTTATACTCGTTCAGGGGACTTTGTTATACTTGATCCGGGAACTTTGTTATACTCGATGAGGGGGCTTTGTTATACTCGATGAGGGGGCTTTGTTATACATGATCAGGGGCCTTTGTTATATTCGTTCAGGGGACTTTGTTATACTTGATCAGTGGACTTTGTTCTACTCGTTCAGGGGACCTTGTTATACTTGATCAGGGGATTTTGTTATACTCGATGAGGGGGCTTTGTTATACTCGATCAGGGGCTTTGTTATACTTGATCAGGGGCCTTTGTTATAATCGACCAGGGGAGTTTGTTATACTCGACCAGGGGACTTTGTTAAACTCGATGAGGGGCCTTTGTTAAACTCGATCAGGGACCTTTGTTATACTCGATCAGGGGACTTTGTTATTCTCGATCAGGGGACTTTGTTATACTCGATCAGGGGACTTTGTTATACTCAATGAGGGGCCTTTGTTATACTCGATCAGAGTCCTTTGTTATACTCGATCAGGGGACTTTGTTATACTCGATCAGGAGACTTTGTTTTACTCGATCAGGGGACTTTGTTATACTAGATCAAGGACTTTGTTATCCTCGATCAGGGGCCTTTGTTATACTCGATCAGATTCCTTTGTTATACTCGATCAGGGGACTTTGTTATACTCGATCAGGAGACTTTGTTTTACTCGATCAGGGACTTTGTTATACTAGATCAAGGACTTTGTTATCCTCGATCAGGGGACTTTGTTATACTCGATGAGGGGACTTTGTTATACTCGATCAGGGGTCCTTGTTATACTCGATCAGGGGACTTTGTTATACTCGATCAGGGGACATTGTTATACTCGACCAGGGGTCTTTGTTATACTCTATCAGGGGCCTATGTTATACTTGATGAGGGGGCTTTGTTATACTCGATCAGGGGACTTTCTTATTCTTGATGAGGGGGACTTTATTATACTCGATCATTGGGCTTTGTT
>NW_024742447.1:0-14724 GCF_018991925.1 Homarus americanus
AAATCCTGTGTCTGGCGTTAAAGTCGGAGAGTAGTAAGAGATCGGGGGAAGAGGTTAATAGATGGTGCTCCACAGAAGAAAAATTGGATCTCAGTCTGCGAATGTTGGAAAAATGAAGTGTGAAAAAAGCCGATCCTCCAGCAACCGCGGTGGCGTCAGTTGAGGCCCCAGTAGCTTGATGAGGATCAGGTCGGCCCTGGGGTCCACAACCTTCCCGACCAGTGGGACCCATCCGAGAAGGCCCCGCTGCAGTGTTAATATCAACTGACATAGGAGAATAAAATAGAATGAATAAAACGGATCAAGAATGAGTACGGTTTTATTTGTGGTGTTGTCAATAGTAAGAGAGACAATTGAGACCCTGCAATTGTGTGTAAATGAGGCAGAAAGATGGATCGGCAACCTGGGACTTGGTTACAATTTTCGTGGTGCCATATAGCAGCAGGGTCTACCATTAGACAACACATTATGCTTCCAATATCTTCCCAGGCGGTAGTACCTCCCTGTTTGGTCATTACGTTCACTCATGGGCTACTTCAATCATTACGTTCACTCATGGGCTACTTCAGTCATTATGCTCACTCTTGGGCTACTTAAGTCATTATACTCACTCATGGGCTACTTCAGTCATTACTCTCACTCATGGGCTACTTTAGTCCTTGCGCTCACTCATGGGTTACTTCAGTCATTACGCTCACTCATGGGGTGACTACGGCAGTGTAATACTGTAGATAAAGTTGGTCAACCCGGGGATCGAACCTGATTGGCTGAGCCGGTCCCGTGACACAAGGGCGCCATGTTGTTACTCAGCTGATGAAGAACTTTGCGCTCGTATTGTAGAGGATGATGGTGATGATGATGGTGATATTTATTCACTAAAATTGACATTCATGTTTACAATTGGATAAGCATGTTTATAAACTTTACAGTTCAGCATGAATATAGTCCATGTAGGTACTGAACACGGTCTACGGAGCCCGCCCCAGTATAGTTTCCTGTGCGCGACAATAGTAAACAATAAAGCAACCTGACCAAGGACATCCAACCAAGCCCGTGTTGACGTCAGTGCTCGAGGATTGTGGACGCGGGGACAGCGAGCCGATTGTCCCCATGACCTATCGATCAAGGCTACACTACATGTTCATAAACACTAGTACTACATGTTCACTACAACACTACTACATGTTCACTACAACACTACTACATGTTCACTACAACACTAGTACTACATGTTCACTACAACACTAGTACTACATGTTCACTACAACACTCGTACTACATGTTCACTACAGCACTTGTACTACATGTTCACTTCAACACTAATACTACATGTTCACTACAGCACTTGTACTATATGTTCAGTACAACACTAGTACTATATGTTCACTACAACACTAGTACATGTTCACTACAACACTACTACTACATATCCAGTACAACACTAGTACTACATGTTCACTACAACACTAATACTACATGTTCAGTACAACACTAGTACTACTTGTTCACTACAACACTAGTTCTACATGTTCACTACAACACTAGTAATACATGTTCACTACAACACTAGGTCTACATGTTCGCTACAACACTGGTATCATTACATGTTCGCTACAACACTAGTAGTACATGTTCATTACAACACTAGTAGTACATGTTCACTACAACACTAGTACTACATGTTCACTACAGCACTTGTACTACATGTTCACTTCAACACGAATACTACATGTTCAGTACAACACTAGTATTACATGTTCACCACAACACTAGTAATACATGTTTACTACAACACTAGTACTACATGTTCACTACAACACTACTACATGTTCACTACAACACTAGTACATGTTCACTACAACACTACTACTACATATCCACTACAACACTCGTACTACATGTTCACTACAACACTAATACTACATGTTCAGTACAACACCAGTACTACATGTTCACTACAACACTAGTAATACATGTTCACTACAACACTAGTTCTACCTGTTCACTACAACACACGTATCATTACATGTTCGCTACAACACTAGTAGTACATGTTCACTACAACACTAGTACTACATGTTCACTACAGCACTTGTACTACATGTTCACTTCAACACTAATACTACATGTTCACTACAGCACTTGTACGATATGTTCAGTACAACACTAGTACTATATGTTCACTACAACACTAGTAGTACATGTTCACTACAACACTAGTACTACATGTTCACTACAACACTAGTACTACATGTTCACTACAGCACTAGTACTACATGTTCACTACAGCACTACCAGTACTACATGTTCATTACAACACTAGCACTACATGTTCATTACAACACTAGCACTACATGTTCACTACAACACTAGTACTACATGTTCACTACAGCACAAGTACTAAATGTTCACTACAGCACTGCCAGTACTACATGTTCACTACAACACTAGCACTACATGTTCACTACAACACTAGTACTACATGTTCACTACAGCACTAGTACTAAATGTTCACTACAGCACTGCCAGTACTACATGTTCACTGCAACACTAGTACTACATGTTCACTACAACACTAGAACTACATGTTCACTACAGCACTAGTACTACATGTTCACTACAACACTAGAACTACATGTTCACTACAACACTAGTACTACATGTTCACTACAGCACTAGTACTACATGTTCACTACAGCACTACCAGTACTACATGTTCACTACAACACTAGTACTACATGTTCACTACAACACTAGAACTACATGTTCACTACAGCACTAGTACTACATGTTCACTACAGCACTACCAGTACTACATGTTCACTACAGCACTAGTACTACATGTTCACTACAGCACTACCAGTACTACATGTTCATTACAACACTAGCACTACATGTTCATTACATCACTAGCACTACATGTTCACTACAACACTAGTACTACATGTTCACTACAACACTAGTACTACATGTTCACTACAGCACTAGTACTACATGTTCACTACAGCACTACCAGTACTACATGTTCACTACAACACTAGTACTACATGTTCACTACAACACTTTTTTTTTTTTTTTTTTTTTTTTTTTTTTTTAACGTGGCCTCCAGCCTCCCCCAATAGCCACACCTTCGCCACCATTTATTTACCTTAATATTAAATATCCTAATACATAAGCAACTATCCTATCTGTGTTAAATTAGTTGAGCCGCAGATCGATGCGGCATTCGGTGACTGTAGCCTCATAGTCGATATCTGCAGCAGTTGACGGAGTAGGGGCAGAAGCTCTCGTTCCCCTGAGGCAGAGCAAAGCCGACCGAAGGAGAGAGAAGGACAGTCGACATCTCATCCAGGCTGTGACATAACTTCTGGGCTGCTGCTTCTGTTCGGAGATCAGCTCCGCGAGTCTGGCGTAGAAACATCTTGCGCTTGGGCCCATCCCACCAGAGGTTGTGAACACTAGCGGAGTGAAGCTGCCTTGATCGACATTTTGAATTCTCTCCCCATATGCCCTTCTCTTGTCGTTCTCGTTCCTCCTATGTGCAGCATCGAGAGCTAGGTTACGGTGACAAACGGCCATGGGATCAAAAATCCTGATGTCGAAGAAGGCTCGCTGTCCCCGCGTCCAGAATCCTCGAGCACTGACGTCCACACGGGCTTCGTTAGATGTGTTTGAAGTCCTGTGTTGGAGGATCTCGCCATCCAGTGGAAGGAGGGTCGGTTCTACCATGACGTCCCGGCAGGTTTCCTTCAACATATTTGCTGTGAGATCCCTTACCTCGTCATGCCTCATGCATATGAAGCCCCCCTTCTTGCAAACCATGGCGTGATCGCCATCATAGGAATAGCCACACACGCATTGGGAGGGCAAACCATCTACTGGCCAACCGTACCTTAGAGCAATGGCATCTGTAAATTCTTGTTTGTTAAGGCTGAAACCATTTGCCCTTATCGGTAACGTAGTTAACCAGTTCGAGGCGCCCACCTCCTGCGCTATAGCTACTTTTTTTGTCAGATTTTCTGGAACCTGCAGCAATAGTTGCTGCAACATGTCATTTTGGCAGTGCTGCCGATCTGTTGTAATGGATCTACGGATCTTATTAACTTCGCTGGTGTCCACTTCCCCTGTTGCATTCTGGGCTATTATGTGGTCAGTGAGGGCTGCCGTGAGCTTAAGTGAATTTTGATGTTCAGAGTCAGCAATCTCCTCTGGATTAGTTAGTCCCATCCCTCCCAGTCTTGGTGGAAGTGCAAGAAGTGTTCTTTCTACTGGGGTTAAGTCGTGGTGTTTCACTAGTTTGGGAATGAACTTGACACTGATTGCTTCTTCCAAAGGGTGGAGGAGGGGTCGGATCTCAGGGATGGTACGCATCAGGTAGTTCCAACGATGCTTGACTCCATGTGTGAATGCTGCAAAGGCCGCATGTGGCTCTGTGTTAGCAATCTCCGATAGAGCATGGATTTCGCTAACCCACTCGTTCACCTTTCCCCCTACGTACTGGGTCTTGAAGTCCGTAGTGCCAATTACTGCGCCTAGATGTCTTTGGCCGTCCTTAGTTATTTTGACCTCACTTTCGCCGAAAACCTCCACAGCCCGATCATAATGATCTGGCTTCACGATGAGGAAGGATTTGCTGGCGTTTGGGTGGTACCCTATTTGTGGACCTCGCGATGTTACCAGGTCCCACCACTTTTTGATGTCCTCCACTTTTCCTGCTCCTGTGAGGTCATCAGCATATGCCACTTGTTTGACCCCAGTTGTTTCATACTTTATTTCTTGTTGGAGCACTGATAGGCCTATTGCATACATTGCCATTGCAACGGGGTCTCCCTGTGTTGTTCCCTCGGTCGACTGTAGGATGGTATCACCTCGTAGAGCCTTGTTGTTTACTACGTAGAGGTCTGAAGGATTCCTATACGAATTTTCAACATACATCGCAAAGCTAGGACACTTGATCTTGATGTTGTGCAGTGCCGCCTTGCGGTTAAGTATGTTGAATGCGTTTGAAGCATCCACCAGGAGAACGGCCTCACAATCACGCTGCTCAAATATCAATCTCATGGCGTGAATGGCCGCCTCCCCACCAGCCTGGTGGCCAGCACACACTTGTAGGTTCCCTGCTGCTGCCCTGACATCATCCTTTACCACCTCCATTATACACTTTCCGATGATCCGCCTCAGCACTTCCCCCACCCCTATAGGTCTACATCCTGGTTTCTTTTCCAGAGGAATAAGGCGGCAGGCCGTCAGAGCCTGGAGGTGATGGCAGCAAGAGGATGCAAGCTTTCTTGCAAGGGTGGCAATGGCAGTGCAGAGATCGCTTGCTACAGGGCCAAACTTGTTTGTGCTGAGGATGACTCTCCAACCGTTTGCATCCAGACCTGAAGGGCCGGCTCCGCCTCGAGTCTTCAGTGCCTTTTTCCACACCATCTCTCCTGTTATTTTCTCGAACAGGACAGCGTTTGGTGGGATATAAGCACCCTGGAGCCTGATGCCTTCATCTTCGCTTGCAGGGGGATGTTTCTCTTTCAATAGTTTTAATGTCGCTCTGTTTATTGGCATCACTCCACCGGAGGATTCATGTGTGAGAGATCTTACCGCGAGAGACACTTTTCCCACACGCATTTTGTTTCCAAATTGTCTTGCCACGTCATCGGTGTTTTGCTTTCCGTCACCCGTAGATTTTAGTCTCTCCTGCAGTGTTCTTGCTTCACATAGGAGATCATCTAGGGCCCCAGTCTGCCACATTGTCAACCTTCTCTTCATTGCTGCCACATTTTCTTTGTGCTTAGCCTTTGTGTGTGTCCTCTGACAAAATAGATGTGGTATTATTGCCAGTATTTGAAGAGCTAGGGGGGCGAGGAAGCGGTCCTGAGTGTAATCAGTCATGAAGTGAGTCATCTCCCGAATCATTTCTTTGGTGGCCGCACACTTGGGTGGTTCAAATAAGTTAGCGGGCGACCACTTGACAATTTCTGAGTAGGTTTCTTTGACCCATACGCCTGCATTTTCCATCGACATGCCATTCCACTGAGGCGGCTGTCTCTCATTCTCCTCGTGGACACCTGCTACTGAGGGAGCAGCATTTATTAGTACTACATTATCGGGTTGAGTAGACTCACTGCTATCATTTCGGATATCATCGGGTAGTTGGGTCCCGGCGATATCCACTGTGGCCGCCTGTGTCGGCTCCCTGCGACGTGGGTTCCGACACTGGTCTAGCTTCCTGCAATTCACACATGGTCGGTTATTTCTCGCACAAACACAATTTGTGCAGTTTTGGTTCGGGCTAGCACAGACGCAGCAAGGAATGTTACCAGGCATAGTGACCAGCACCTTGGGCGACGGTAACGTCCGCCTCCGGACATCTGATTTAGTCCCAGGCACAAGATTATACTGGTTCTTATGAGGGAAGGGCGGAGAGGTGACAGGCTGGACTGGTGTGTCCAGGTAGTAGGGGCATACGTGCGCGCGTGGGTGTGTAGGTAGGACCCCCCCTAATAGCGACCATCCATACATCAGAATGATACACTATGGACAAGAGTTTGTCACACCAGGCACTAGTTTATATTTCCTTGGCACAAATAACCACTATTTATATGGTCTCACTGGTGTAATATCAGTTATGTATACTCACTAGGTTCGTCGAGACCCTACATTAAGAGTCCGTTACTATGGTGGTGGGGGGGGTGGGGGCGACCGCATGGGCAGCACTCTCGGCCCCATAGGGGCGATAGTCTCGGGACCACCCCTGTCACAGTAGGCCTAACGACACTGACCTTGGCGCCGAGCCTTCTCATTATCCTACCACTGACCCAGCACAGGTCACCACTCACTTGGTGAACGCCGGTGAACACACGGAATAATTACAATTTATGCCGTAAGGGATGAGGAGAAACCTTGGGTGGCAATGCTTAGGGTGACATCCGATATTCACGGACACATTGTCAAATTCCCGCTCCCACACAACAAGTATGTCCCCACCAATAACACTTTAGATCAGGAGGGACGGTCCACGACACCCACGCCGCGCTGGCCGCCTACTACTACTACAACACTAGTACTACATGTTCACTACAACACTAGAACTACATGTTCACTACAGCACTAGTACTACATGTTCACTACCAGTACTACATGTTCACTACAGCACTAGTACTACATGTTCACTACAGCACTACCAGTACTACATGTTCATTACAACACTAGCACTACATGTTCATTACAACACTAGCACTACATGTTCACTACAACACTAGTACTACATGTTCACTACAGCACTAGCACTACATGTTCACTACAGCACTACCAGTACTACATGTTCACTACAACACTAGCACTACATGTTCACTACAACACTAGTACTACATACTCACTAGTTCACTAGTACCACTATTCCTATTCCTGTACCTGGCTAGTCACTGTTCCAACCTGATTATATAATTTTGCATTACTTTTTTTTAGGCCTTGGTCTAGCGACTTTGTTAATAATTTAACGAGAAGAAAAACGCAATGACAACTCCTCTAGTCTCCTCTGTGTTTGGTCTCCGGGTAAACCTCCCACGAAAGAGTCGGCGTCCAAAACATTTATGGGTCGAAGTTATTGAACCCAAATGTTGTGATTTATACAGACAGAAAACCGTCTTATTACACTGGCACCTGCAGAAGGACCAGTGGGAACAGCTCTCCGATGGGAGAGTTGGGAATAGTTTATTTCCGACAGATGGCTGCCCTATGCCACTGATGGATGCGAGGAACCCAAGCTCGTGGGTGTCATTAAAATGGCGCAGTAACACCACAACTCTGTATAAAAGTCGTTTAAGTGTAAGTGCGTTCACTGATCGCGTTAAAACCGGCAGTCTTGAGATGACTGACCGGGGCGGGCTTCTCAACTCCCTAATTACTTTTTTGCCCGAACAGAATCTATACCCCACTATAGCATCCCTCCCAGAGAATGTACCACTCTCCCCCACTGTGGTACCATCCCTCCCACACTGTGTACCACACTCCCCCACTATGGTACCATCCCTCCCAGACTGTGTACCACTCTCCCCCACTGTGGCACCATCCCTCCCAGAGAATCTACTACTCTCCCCCAGTGCGCTACGATCGCCCATAAAAAAGTTTTCTTCTTTTCCCACGCCGCCAGCCTTCCCCGAAAAGTCACCACTACTCCTCAGAGAAGAGAAAAAACCCAATGTTACAAGGAATCGGATTATAACACTGATGGGAATTGTTCTTATACCGGTTGTGGTGTCGATAATTGGTATATGTGTGTTGCTGCTGCACAGACTAACCTGAGGGCCTCAACTTAGGCAACCTGACCAAGGACAGCCGACAAAGCTGTCAACCGTTGGGGTTAAATTATATTACACAGGGGGTTAGGTTATCACACTCTGGGATTTGGTTAGGTTAGGCTAGGTTAGGGTGGTTAATCATAAGGTGGAATAAGCTGGGGCTGTTATTCAAGTGAACCATAAAAAAGCTTTATATTTAAATAGTTTCGGATGACAAATAACAGCTAACGGAAAAACCTCTCGGTAATGAGGGTAAACTGGGGAAGAAGGTAAAGTAAGAGCTTGTAGTTGTTGGATTGTGAAGTGAGGAAAGTTTGGTAGTGTGGCCGATTAGTTATTTAACCGTTAATAAGTTCTTTGGGGAAATATGCTAAACAACAATTCTAATTACAGCAATTTATTAGTTTACTGAATGGCATGGACACATTATAGTGACGTTACTAGACTCTGACTCTCGGATACAAATATGAAAAAGATACACTTCCCACCGTAAGTAACTCACCCTATGGATCGCTCTTGAAAATGACTCACGCGTGACCTGAGGGAGGCCCAAAGTTAGGGAATTTGTCTGCAGGTGCTACACTCTGTCACCTGCGGGAGACTCTGCTAGCTGGGAACTCGGTGCTGGGGAGAGAGGTCCCCCTCCCGTCTGCCTCTGCCTGTCTGTCTCACGGATACGGTACGGAGTCATTAGTTATGAGGTGAAAGACGATTATTAGGGATTGAAGAAAAAGTGGTGAAACTGAAATACAGTAGGAGTAGAAAGAATCTGGGCTCAACCAGATCGCTTCATCTTTCCTATTGGTGTTTTATCTTTGTTCTGCTCCCTTGGGTCGTCAGACCTTTGTATTAATATTGGTTTATTTATATAGTGCTGCTTATTATTATTATTTTTATTATTGTTGGAGTTAGTGAGCCCGCCCAGGTCCTTGTGTAACTGGGAGGGTAGTCACATTTTTTTTTTTAAGGTGTTAGTTAAATGTTAGTTAGTGTTAGTCTAAAGGTACACTGTATGGAGAGGCCTGCCAGGTTCTTAGTGGAGCTGGTAGGTCACTCTCATCTTTTATTCTCTCTATTAATGTTTTATGTGTATATTGGGGCAGGAGATGGTTCAATTACTTTCTTCCTGGCTGATTTAAACCAACTGTGTTCTTGGAATTCTTCGTTGTCTATATTATTTATCCAGTTTTGATATGTTTCTTTGTTGAGTTTAGTCACTTTGTTCCAAATATTTGCAGCTTTGTTGTGTATTTCTACATTGATTGCTAGGAGGTTTGCTCTCTGGTGTAGCTGTTCATTATTGATGTGGTCTGTATATTTTATGTTATATATAAATCTGAGGGCTATATTTTGTACTGTTTGTAACCTTTTAATGCTCGTTTTACTAAGAGTGTTCAATGGGATGGGTGGGTAGTCCATAATTGATTTAACAAGAGCAATATAAATCTTTCTTTTGTTATTAATGCTAAGGTTCTTAAAGCGTTTTATTTTTGATAATCTTATTCATGCCTGTCGTTCTTTATCTTTTAAGTATGTTATATATCCTCTTTTTGTTAGTTTTAGTCCAAGCATCCTGCCTTCAGTGTCGTATGGGTATAGTTCCTGGTCGACTATTACTGGACTTGTTTTGATCTTGGCTATTGGTATTATCTTGAATTTGTTCTTATTTGTCCTGATTTTCCATTTTTTTCTCAAAATCATTTATATTATTTATCGCTCTTACCGTGTAGAGTGCCATAAATTGGGTTGATTTTCCTGGGTATGATACTATTTGAGTAATATCATCAGCAAACATTACATATTCGCTAAAGGGGGAAGGTTGAGGTGTGTCTGAGGTATAAATTGTATATAGTGTTGGAGAAAGGCATCCTCCTTGAGGTACTCCACTCTCAAGATTAAACATGGTTCCCATAATGTTTCCAATTTGAATTTGTGCTCTCCTATCATCTAAATAGTTACACAATATTCTTAGCAAGTTGTAATGGGCCCCTGTCTCATCAACAGAACATATTATATAAATGGGTCAATACATCTGATATTATATTCAGATTCACCACCCTGTAACTTTCCACTGGCTATGAGGTGACATGTTCAATGCACGTGATAAGGTGTGCCCACGGGAAGCTGCGTCATACTATGCTGAGTAAAGGCATAAGTAGCCGGCTCTCTGGCCACCTGAAGCGAGCAGTAGTTTGATATCCTTGACTAGAGGAAGACGTTATTTGAGAGCCGCAGTGGATGGCTCCGTCTTCCCTCGAGGGGGAACGACGTAACCATACCGTTCTCCCTCGATGGGTCACTACTCATGAGTCGCTCACAGAAAGTAATATCGTAAGGACGTGACCGAACGTTTATAATACATAAACGCCGTCCCTTTCTCATTCACTCCTAAATAGTGGAACTTACGGTCGATCTACACTCAGGAATTATATATACAACCCTTTTATAATAAAACAAGGAACTACCGTTTGGGTTTCGTTACTTAAACCCAAATAATAAATATATGTGAACGGCCTGGTTAAATGCACAAGCAGCCGATTCAAAGTATTCGTTAAGTCTCAATTTTAATATTTTATATTTTAAGCCTAAATGCCAAACTTTATCAAAAGACTTAGAAACATCCCTTAAAATTATATTGAACTGGTTCCCCTTGTTTTTTTCTATTGCAATTATTTCCGTTATTGTAGCTATTGCAGTTAGGGTATTTCTATTGGGCATCAATCCATGTTGACTATTGTTAGTTTCCCCATGTTGTGTTGAACAGGTTATAAGTCTTGAATTTAATTTTTTTTCCAGTAGTTCCCGGTAATTTCTAATAAAGATATTGGTCTGTAGTTTAATATTTCCTTATTGTCCTTACCCTCCTTGGGAATAAATATCATTTTAGCATATTTTAGTTTGTCTGGAAAGTAACCGGTTATTAAGCATGCGTTATAAATGTTTAATAGTGTTTTTAAGATGTTTTCAGTTAGATTTATGATCATATTTCGTGTAATACCTATGAGCCCGGGGGCCTTTTCCTTAAACTTCCTCAGACAGTGCATCATTTCTCCCATGGTTATTCTTTTATTATTAGGTAATAAGTTATAGTCTATATATTGCTTTGGGGTGATTCTATGTATGTGTCTTCCCATTTCGTCTTCTATCCTTTCTTCGTGTTCACTATCAAAATCTTCATTTTCCTCATCTGATATTTTAAAAACTTTTACCCATTCCCTTTTGAATGCTGACTCTTGTTCATTTTCCTCGTGCAGTTTTGTTCCATTTTGGTCTTTAATGTATAGTGTTTTTTGCTTGTTGTGCCCCCATCATCTTGTTTATGGAAGTCCAAAATGTTTTTGTCTTTTTAGTCTTGTCAGCCGCCATTATAATATCGTTCTATTTTTTATTGTTTGCTTCCTTACATGCGTCTCTTAATTTTATCTGTAGTGCTGTCTGCGTCGTATATAGCCATCTGTTACTGCCGTGTCTTTCCATATACCTGTCTATTTCATTGTAATGGGTTTGGATTAATTTAACTTATTCTAGTAGTCTGTTGTTGGGTAATGTTCTAAAGTGTGAAGTAGGAATGTGTTTGGTTATAGATGTTTTTATTGCTGAGTGCAGTCTGTCCATTTCTGAGTCTATATCTTCTGTTGTTTTCCCTTGTAGGTTAATCGAGTGGTGATTACCTAAGTCGTCTTTGAAGCTGTCCCAGTCTGTTTTACTCATTTTCAGTCTCTTTTTTATTGGTATCTGTATGGGGCTTGTTGACAGTGTTAGTATAATTGGCAGATGGTCACTGCCTGTCAGAGGTCCTTGTTTTATATGGTAATTGAAAAAGGCTTTGTTGTTGGTAAAAATTTTGTCTGGTGTCGATTGTGTATTGTGATTTCTCCAGGTTGGAAAGTTAGGACCTAGATGATTGATTTTCCCTAGGTTTATTAATTGATTAAGGGCGTTTCCCATAGCGTTATTATTTGTATTGTCGAAAATCCTGTGTCTGGCGTTAAAGTCGGAGAGTAGTAAGAGATCGGGGGAAGAGGTTAATAGATGGTGCTCCACAGAAGAAAAATTGGATCTCAGTCTGCGAATGTTGGAAAAATGAAGTGTGAAAAAAGCCGATCCTCCAGCAACCGCGGTGGCGTCAGTTGAGGCCCCAGTAGCTTGATGAGGATCAGGTCGGCCCTGGGGTCCACAACCTTCCCGACCAGTGGGACCCATCCGAGAAGGCCCCGCTGCAGTGTTAATATCAACTGACATAGGAGAATAAAATAGAATGAATAAAACGGATCAAGAATGAGTACGGTTTTATTTGTGGTGTTGTCAATAGTAAGAGAGACAATTGAGACCCTGCAATTGTGTGTAAATGAGGCAGAAAGATAGATCAGCAACCTGGGACTTGGTTACAATTTTCGTGGTGCCATATAGCAGCAGGGTCTACCATTAGACAACACATTATGCTTCCAATATCTTCCCAGGCGGTAGTACCTCCCTGTTTGGTCATTACGTTCACTCATGGGCTACTTCAATCATTACGTTCACTCATGGGCTACTTCAGTCATTATGCTCACTCTTGGGCTACTTAAGTCATTATACTCACTCATGGGCTACTTCAGTCATTACTCTCACTCATGGGCTACTTTAGTCCTTGCGCTCACTCATGGGTTACTTCAGTCATTACGCTCACTCATGGGGTGACTACGGCAGTGTAATACTGTAGATAAAGTTGGTCAACCCGGGGATCGAACCTGATTGGCTGAGCCGGTCCCGTGACACAAGGGCGCCATGTTGTTACTCAGCTGATGAAGAACTTTGCGCTCGTATTGTAGAGGATGATGGTGATGATGATGGTGATATTTATTCACTAAAATTGACATTCATGTTTACAATTGGATAAGCATGTTTATAAACTTTACAGTTCAGCATGAATATAGTCCATGTAGGTACTGAACACGGTCTACGGAGCCCGCCCCAGTATAGTTTCCTGTGCGCGACAATAGTAAACAATAAAGCAACCTGACCAAGGACATCCAACCAAGCCCGTGTTGACGTCAGTGCTCGAGGATTGTGGACGCGGGGACAGCGAGCCGATTGTCCCCATGACCTATCGATCAAGGCTACACTACATGTTCATAAACACTAGTACTACATGTTCACTACAACACTACTACATGTTCACTACAACACTACTACATGTTCACTACAACACTAGTACTACATGTTCACTACAACACTAGTACTACATGTTCACTACAACACTCGTACTACATGTTCACTACAGCACTTGTACTACATGTTCACTTCAACACTAATACTACATGTTCACTACAGCACTTGTACTATATGTTCAGTACAACACTAGTACTATATGTTCACTACAACACTAGTACATGTTCACTACAACACTACTACTACATATCCAGTACAACACTAGTACTACATGTTCACTACAACACTAATACTACATGTTCAGTACAACACTAGTACTACTTGTTCACTACAACACTAGTACTACATGTTCACTACAACACTAGTAATACATGTTCACTACAACACTAGTTCTACATGTTCGCTACAACACTGGTATCATTACATGTTCGCTACAACACTAGTAGTACATGTTCACTACAACACTAGTAGTACATGTTCACTACAACACTAGTACTACATGTTCACTACAGCACTTGTACTACATGTTCACTTCAACACGAATACTACATGTTCAGTACAACACTAGTATTACATGTTCACCACAACACTAGTAATACATGTTTACTACAACACTAGTACTACATGTTCACTACAACACTAGTAATACATGTTCACTACAACACTAGTTCTACCTGTTCACTACAACACACGTATCATTACATGTTCGCTTCAACACTAGTAGTACATGTTCACTACAACACTAGTACTACATGTTCACTACAGCACTTGTACTACATGTTCACTTCAACACTAATACTACATGTTCACTACAGCACTTGTACTATATGTTCAGTACAACACTAGTACTATATGTTCACTACAACACTAGTAGTACATGTTCACTACAACACTAGTACTACATGTTCACTACAACACTAGTACTACATGTTCACTACAGCACTAGTACTACATGTTCACTACAGCACTACCAGTACTACATGTTCATTACAACACTAGCATTACATGTTCATTACAACACTAGCACTACATGTTCACTACAACACTAGTACTACATGTTCACTACAGCACAAGTACTAAATGTTCACTACAGCACTGCCAGTACTACATGTTCACTACAACACTAGCACTACATGTTCACTACAACACTAGTACTACATGTTCACTACAGCACTAGTACTAAATGTTCACTACAGCACTGCCAGTACTACATGTTCACTACAACACTAGTACTACATGTTCACTACAACACTAGAACTACATGTTCACTACAGCA